>NC_133329.1:364863329-365163329 GCF_042186555.1 Aquarana catesbeiana
GGACCGGCTGTGCAAATATTTCCTGGGACACACAAAAGCAAAAATTTACAAACAGCAATATTGTAGACACACAGAGCTAAACAGCTCATTAATAAAATGAATAAGTTATTACAGAGGACTGTAGAGATGACTATACAACTGTAGGTGATGTAATGGCTGTATTAACGTGTTGGGTAGAAGTGTAGTTAAAGCTTACTGTATATGGGATGTGACCTTATTATTAAGAAGGGTTCCAGTGTAGTGGCAGCCCATCCATACGGGGTGCAGGGGCACTGCCCCCCTAAACCATGCGTCTGGCCCCTAATCTACATGCAGGGCACCTGACGCATGGATTCCAATAGGGTTTTTCTTTTTTTAGAAGCACGTGATTAGAGCAAGAGGCTCTAATTGGGTCCAAAAAAGGGTGGGCTCGGGGCGCAGAGCACTACGCCCTGAGCCCACCCAGTTGTGTGACAATAGTGAATTAATATTCGCTATTGTCTTCCTGATCCTCCTCCCGGCCAATCAGGAAGCTGGTCCTGAGACCCCCATTAGCCGGGAGGAGAAGCAATTATATTGGCCGCCATGCCAAGGGAAGGAGGAGGGAAGCCGCCAAGAAACCCGAGACGCAGGGTGAAGCCGCTGAGGAGGACGAAGCTGCCCACAACCTAGATGGGGTAAGTGTGGCCGACTGACCAGAGGCGGTGTAAGTGCGGGGCCCACCCATCGATGGAGGGGGGGGTATGCGGTGGAATGTCTTGCTTGTCGCCCCCCCCCAAATATACAGCACCAGCCGCCACTGTTCCAGTGTGTGTGAAAATATAGGACATTGGGTTAAGGGCCCAAAACAGCAAAGGGTGCTAACCCATTAATGGGAGAGTACCATCATCTCTTTATATTAATAATACACAAAAAATTAAATTAGGGCCCTTTCACGCTGCTCTATTGAAAATTTCTGGTCGCCTGGCTCCAATACGCACCTATATAACACAGACATGTGACTCAAAAAGTGCACCAAAAACCCAATTGTGGTGCGTTTTTAATGCGTTTCCATTCATTCCAATGGGAAGATGCTTTTTTGGTGCGCTTTTGAAAAGGGCACCAAAGATGCAGCATGTAGGACTTTTCAAAAAGCACCACATCCGCAGCACACTAGTGTGAAGACCTCCATAGGGTTTAAAAGGAAATATTTTATTGCATTTTTCATGTGCTATTAGCAAGGTAAAAGCGCAGCAAAACCGTGCACAAAGCAAGGTCCATAAAGACATGAATGAGCGAATTTGGGGTGGAGGAACTTGACTGGCCTGCACAGAGTCCTGACCTCAACCCGACAGAACACCATTGGGATGAATTAGAGAGGAGACTGTGAGCAAGGCCTTCTTATCCAACATCAGTGCCTGACCTTACAAATGCACTTCTGGAGGAATGGTCTAACATTCCCATAGACACACTCCTAAACCTTGTGGACAGCCTTCCCAGAAGAGTTGAAGCTGTTATAGCTGTAAAGGGTGGGCCAGCTCAATATTGAACCCTACAGACTAATGCCCCGTACACACGGTCGGATTTTCCGATGGAAAATGTCCGATCGGAGCGTGTTGTCGGAAATTCCGACCGTGTGTGGGCTCCATCGGACATTTTCCATCGGATTTTCCGACACACAAAGTTGGAGAGCAGGAGATAAAATTTTCCGACAACAAAATCCGTTGTCGGAAATTCCGATCGTGTGTACACAAATCCGATGGACAAAGTGCCACGCATGCTCAGAATAAATAAAGAGATGAAAGCTATTGGCCACTGCCCCGTTTATAGTCCCGACGTACGTGTTTTACGTCACCGCGTTCAGAACGATCGGATTTTCCGACAACTTTGTGTGACCGTGTGTATGCAAGACAAGTTTGAGCCAACATCCGTCGGAAAAAATCCTAGGATTTTGTTGTCGGAATGTCCGAACAAAGTCCGACCGTGTGTACGCCCTATAAGACTGGGATTCCATTAAAGTTCATGTGTGTGTAAAGGCAGGCGTCCCAATACTTTTGATAATATAGTGCACATTGTGCTTGAGATTTTAAAGGTACTATGCAAAAGTAAAACATCTTTCAACTGAAATCAATTTTTTTTAGAACCATATTAAAACTTGTACATCCCAAAAATAAAAGTGGAGAGTGCAAAATCTGGTGCAGCTGTGCATAGAAACCAATCAGTCCGGGTTCACACGACAGTCGTACCACTTTGGATCCAACGGCACAGTGGTGTAGTGGGTAGCACTTTCACCTAGCAGTAAAAAGGGTCCCTGGTTTGAATCCCAACCACGACACTACCTGCCTGGAGTTTGCATGTTCTCCCTGTGCCTGCGTGGGTTTCCTCTGGGTACTCCAGTTTCCTCCCACACACCAAAGACCTGCTGGTAGATTAATTGGCTTCTGTCCAAAATTGGCCCTAGTATATGAATGTGAGTTGGGGACCTTGGATTGTGGGCTCCTTGAGGGTAGGGACCGATTTGAGTGTGCGATGTATGTGTGGGAGCGCTGCATAAATTGATGGTGCTATGTGGGTACTTTAAATAAATAATAATATAATAGATGAGCATCTTAATGAGACACAATGTACAGGGATGGGGACAATTATAGACACGCACCCACACTCACTCAGGATGGACTGGTGTCTTTATTCAACCTTACTAACTATGTAACTATGTGACTTTGCCCTGCGACTTGACGTCTGACATGCCACCGACTTCAATGAACAGGGATCCTCCGACTTCGATCCCTGACAATACCAGGCACTGTGTCTGATATGAATCTTTAGGGGGAACTCCACGCACAATGTAAACAAAAAAACCCGGCAAGGGGTTCCCCCTCCAGGAGCATACCAGGCCCTTTGGTCTGGTATGGATTTTCAGGGGAACCCCCACGCCAAAGAAACGGCATTGGAGTCCCCCCAAAATCCAGACCCTTATCCGAGCACACAGCCCGGCAGGTCAGCAAAGGGGGTGGGGATGAGCGAGCGCACCCCCCCCTCCTGAACCGTACCAGGCCGCATGCCCTCAACATGGGGGGGTGGGTGCTTTGGGGCAGGGGGGCCTTGCACCCCCCACCCCAAAGCACCTTGACCCCATATTAATGAGGACAAGGGTCTCTTCCCAACAACCCTGGCCATTGGTTGTCGGGGTCTGCAGGCATGGAGCTTATTGGTATCTGGAAGCCCCTTTAACAAGGAGGCCCCCAGATCCCGGTCCCCCATCCTATGTGAATGAGTATGGGGTATATTGTACCCCTACCCATTCACCTAAAAAAAATTGTCAACAATAAAACACATTACACATGTTTTTAAAGTAATTTATTAGGCAGCTCCGGCATCTCTTCCAATCTGTTCTCTCCTCTCCGGCTCTTCTGTGTCCTCCGCTGATGTCTTCTGCCTCTGACGGTTCTTCTCCCCTCTCCGGTTCTTCTCCCTCTGTCCGCTGTCTTCTGCCAATTCTCCTCCGCTATCTTCTCGCTCTTTTGCCCATACTTCTCCGTTGTCTTCTTCCTCTGTTCTCTTTCCGATGTTGACTCAATGCTCTCTCCCGCTCTAATGCCGTGTGCGCGGTGTGCCACTACTTATATTGGCATGGGGCGGGGTAACCGAGTGGCGTAATTCAGAGGCCCCGCCCCTTATGACATCACCGTCTGGGTCATGATGGGCAGTGACACCACCCCATGCCAATATAAGTAGTGGCACACCGCGCACCCGGCATTAGAGCAGGAGAGAGTGTTGACAAGAGTTGAACATTGGAAGAAGAACAGAGGGAGAAGAACCGGATAGGGGAGAAGAACCAACAGAGGCAGAAGACGTCAGCGGAGGATGCAGAGCCGGAGAGGGGAGAAGAGATGCTGGCGCTGCCTAATAAATTACTTTAAAAACATGTGTTTATGGGTTTTATCTTTGACACTATTTTTTTAGGTGAATGGGTAGGGGTACAATGTACTCCATATGCATTCACATAGGGTGACCCTCGTTCCCATCCAGTGGCAGCTGGTGGTATATTTTTTTTTGGGGGGGGCTGCAAACAATGCACCCAGAGCCACCCCCGCTGGTCGGTCACCAGCCCTGCACTTACCCCATCTAGGTCGCAGGCAGCGTCTCCTCCGGGCAACAGGCGGCGGCTTCCCCTGTGTCTCCTCCTCCTTCCGCCGCGCATCTCCTCTATCTGCCTCCCTCTTATGTGGCCAATAGGATCGCTTTTTCTCTCGGCCAATCGAGTGATGGGTCTCAGGACCCGCTTCCTCATTGGCCGGCAGGAGAATCAGGAAGACAATAGCGAATATTAATTTGCTATTGTCACACAACTGGGTGGGCTTAGGGCGCACTTGCTCTGCACCCCCGAGCCCACCATTTTTTGAAGCCTATTAGAGCCTCTGGCTCTAATCACATGCTTCAAAAAAAAAAGAAAAACCCCATTGAAATCCATGCATTCAGCTCCCCGCATGTAGATTAGGGGGCTGGACGCATGGATTAGGGAGGCGGTGCCCCTGCGCCCCGTATGGACAGGCCATCACTGTTTCCATCTCAAAAAGTTGGAAGGTATGTACGTGATATGGGGCCGACTCACAGTATGTCTTTCTGGGCTGGTCGGCAACTGGACAAGGCATGCCATGACTATCACAGCTGAACTGTCAAGCCAAACCCCTTCCCGCCGACCGTACGCAGATATGTGTACTCGGCTTTCCGGGGTTATACCGGGATGATGCCCGCAGCTGCAGGCATCATCCCGGTACCGTTGTTTACAGCGGGCGATCAGCTACCCGAGTATAACAACCGATGCGGCTAAAAGCCGCTCGGTTGTTATACCGGAGGAGCGGGAGGGGACATCCCCCCCCCTCCCGCCGTCTCCCGCCACTCTTACCGGGCCTCCCGTGCGATCAGGAGGCCCGGTGTCTAATCGTCTGCCTTCGGCGGCTGGGGGCGGGCTGGGGGCGCGCTGGAACGAAGCTGTGGGCGGCTTCGTTCCAGCCTTCTCATTGTAAACGCGGAAGTGACGTCATGACGTCACTTCCCGTTTACTCGGCTGCCAATGGCGCCAAATTTAAAAAAATACACAGTACTCAGAATCGCCGTTTTCGATGATCTGAATACTTTGAAGTGCAGAGGAGGGATCGGGGGTCTTTTAGACCCCCGATCCCTCCATAAAGAGTACCTGTCACCACCTATTACTGTCACAAGGGATGTTTACATTCCTTGTGACAGCAATAAAAGTAAAAAAAAAAAATTTTTTTTTAAACACAATTTATAAAGTAAAAAAATAAATAAAATAAATAAATAAATAAAACCATTTTTTTAAAGTGCCCCTGTCCCCGCGAGCTCGCGCAGCGAAGAAAACGCATACAGAAGTCGCGCCCGCATACGTAAACGGTGTTCAAATCACACATGTGAGGTATCGCCGCGATCATTGGAGCAAGAGCAATAATTCTAGCCTTAGACCTAGTCTGTAACTCTAACCTGGTAACCGTAAAAAATTTTAAAGCGTCGCCTATGGAAATTCATAGGTACCATAGTTTGTCGCCATTCCACGAGTGCGTGCAATTATAAAGGGTGATATGTTTGGTATCTATTTACTCGGCGTAACATCATCTTTCACATTATACAAAAAAATTGGGGTAACTTTACTGTTTGGATTTTTTAAAATTCATGAAAATGTCCCTTTTCCAAAAATTTGCGTTTAAAACACAGCTGCACAAATACCGTGTGATAAAAAATATTGCAACAATCTCCATTTTATTCTCTATATTCTCTGCTAAAAAAATATATATAATGTTTGGGAACTCTAAGTAATTTTCTAGCAAAAAATACGGATTTTAACTTGTAAACACCAAATTTCAAAAATAGGCTTAGTCATGAAAGGGTTAATAACTGGTGTCATAACAGACCACATGTGCAGCACCATGGCAACTGCAGATCAAACAGAGGCTAAGATGGCAGCTTCAATGGCTGTAAAGGATAGGAGGGTTTAGTTCCACTTTAAGATTAAGTATTTGAACGTCCATAGCCTGGCCATAGAATTTAAAGCTTTAAATTTGGGCACCAAAATTGATCCACATTGAGTTGATATTCTATGTACAATTTCGGCATTTCCTGCCTAGCATCTGCAGTTCACAAATTGATTTTGTGTGCTGCCTGCGGCTGCTTTTTAACTATGTGAACATTACAAATAAGAGATCACAGAAGCAAGTGTAGGTCCTTATCTATAAAGGAGTCTGCAGTCTTTTTGTTTCCAGCGACCATATCTATGAACTAAGAAGTATCGGCTGCTATACTAACACTTCACTGGAGAGCAGACAAGCCAGGGAGCCCGAGCGGGGTCCATAGCTGGAACAAGCCTGTTAAATGAGAGGCCATCACACTGACAGTATCAAAGACAGCAGTACTGTATCGAGAAACCATCTTTACATTCTGACCCGCGAATAGCCCAGAGGGCCAAATACAGAAACGTTAACGTACTGAAAATAGTCTGTCGCTCAGCTGACAATGCTTTATGCTGTACAGGAAAAAAAAAATCAGGTCTTATGTTAAAGAACATCACAAAGCTATTTGGTGATTCAAGAGGAACTGTCAACTTGTGATAACGTAGTCAATAAGTCCTTAACAAGTTGCGATGGTTGTCTTTGAATACTTGTATTAAAAATGATTAGTCTTGACATACCCTTATAAAAAATTTGTGGAATCAAAGATGCACACAGGCATCTTGTAGCTTTTCACAATATATTCTTAGGCTCTTAAAGTGATTACTTTATTAGGAGATCAGTAACAACAGTTAGAGCTTGGTCATACTGGGGTATGTCCTGACATATTAGGAGGGTTTTTATTTACTCATATAATTCAGGATGTTGCAAAACATTTGACGTTTAAAGCAGTTGTAAACTGCTGGTGATTAAAAAAAAAAAATTCCTCCAAGGCAATGTCACAATGGTCTAGTACTTTACCTCAGAACAAAGCCCTCCAGTGACACAATATCACCGATGAGACGGCTAACGTCTTCCCCCGGTCCTTCTTCCGGGTTCGCGGCCTCCGGCTACATAAGTGGCTGTGGGCGCGATGACGTCACTTCCGTGCATGCACGTGGGAGCTGCCGTTTCCAGCGAGAGCTCTGAAGGTCCGGCATTGTAAGCCGGACCTTTAGAGCGCATGCGCCGGTTATATCATTGGCCACATATACTCTGAATATCTCCTAAACTGCACAAGTTTGGGAGATATTCACAGTACCTACAGGTAAGCCTTATTATAGGCTTGCCCAGCGGCGGGAGAGCTGGGAAGAAGCTTCATCTTTACACAGTCATGGATGAAGTATTTTGGAACAGAGGGGGCTGGAGAAGCTGCTGGAACGTATGTCCAGTTAAAGTTCTCCATCATGGGCTCGGGGCAGGAGAAGGTCGGTGAGTGGACCACAGTGGATTTCTGGATGAGGCATGCCAGGGGAGCTGGGTGCGAGGCCAGAGGAGAGACTGTGAGGAGAGTGTCAAATCGATGTGGCCTGATGGCGCAGGATTTGCAGGCCGGACTAGCTGGGAACAGTAGTCCACCAATCAACACATGCTACTAAATTACTAGGCCGCCGGGGAGAGGTATTGCAGACCTCTCGGCCTAGTAACAGTGCAACCAATTTTAGCCAGCAACTGAGACTGTTCAGAGTGGTCTCTTTTGTCAAAAGAGGATGATGTGACAGGAAAAGTAATGATCTACAGTGGAAGTTTGTGCAGGAGGGTGGAAGTCCTGGGAGCAACATAGGGTGCCCACGTGTCCCAGATTGCCCGGGATTGTCCCTTATTTTAGATTTTTGTCCCGTACCCCGGGCACCCTCTTTCCAGGACAATACAGTGTCCCGGAATAAAAAAAAAAACACACCGCCGGCACCAGTCCGACTCGCCACCCTTATAATCATTATAACTGTGAGTAACACATTACACACATCATATGCCTAACTGGTTGCTAGGCTAGGGCCGCCCGCCCCGCGTCTAGCAACCAGTGACGTCAGCTGACACCGTCTGTCATGTGGGCAGTCAGCGCAGTGGGCACCCTAAGGGCAACAGCTGAGCAGCGCGCCTCCGAGAGACAGAGAGAGCAGCCACCAGCCTGGCCCAGGCAGCCACACTGACTTACTAGCCTGTGCCC
The DNA here is from genome assembly GCF_042186555.1 of Aquarana catesbeiana. Lineage (NCBI taxonomy): Eukaryota > Metazoa > Chordata > Amphibia > Anura > Ranidae > Aquarana > Aquarana catesbeiana. The sequence goes on from NC_133329.1 coordinate 364,871,454, forward strand.
TGCCCAGTCAGCTCAGCTGTGCCCAGTCAGTGCCAGTCCCGGGGCCGCCGACTACTCCAGCAGCCGCCAGCCAGTGCAGCAGCACATTGCCAGCAGCGCAGCCCGACTCCGAGCTGCCCGACTTCAACTTCTCTCCTGAGCCTCGTCCGAGTCCTCCCTCCCGCCCACGAGGTCCGTGAGTTCGCCGCCCGCCAGATAAACTTCCAGGTTAGTGTAACTTACACTTCTTTGTTAAAGTGAGCAATGCATGCTCCCCCTCCGTTCTGCTGCTGTCCCCCACCCCCTTGATATCTGCTGCTGTCCCCCACCCCCCTGAGATCTGCTGCTGTCCCCCACCCCCCTGAGATCTGCTGCTGTCCTCCACCCCCTCAGATCTGCTGCTGTCCCCCCCACTCCCCCTCAGATCTGCTGCTCTCCCCCTCCATCTTTCCTCCGTGTCCCCCTCCATTCTGCTGCTTTCCCCCTCCGTTCTTCCTCCGTGTCCCCCTCCGTTCTGCTGTCCCCCTCCGTTCTTCCTCCGTGACCCCCTCTGTTCTGCTGCTGTCCCCCTCCGTTCTTCCTCCGTGTCCCCCTCCGTTCTGCTGTCCCCCTCTGTTCTTTCTCAGTGTCCCCCTCCCTTCTGCTGTCCCCCTCCATTCTGCTGTCCCCCTCCATTCTTCCTCCGTGTCCCCCTCCGTTCTGCTGCTGTCCCCCTCCATTCTTCCTCCGTGTCCCCCTCTGTTCTGCTGCTGTCCCCCACCGTTCTTCCTCCGTGTCCCCCTCTGTCCTGCTGTCCCCCTCCGTTCTTCCTCCGTGTCCCCCTCCATTCTGCTGCTTTCCCCCTCCGTTCTTCCTCCGTGTCCCCCTCCGTTCTGCTGTCCCCCTCCGTTCTTCCCCCGTGACCCCCTCTGTTCTGCTGCTGTCCCCCTCCGTTCTTCCTCCGTGTCCCCCTCCGTTCTGCTGTCCCCCTCCGTTCTTTCTCAGTGTCCCCCTCCCTTCTGCTGTCCCCCTCCATTCTGCTGTCCCCCTCCATTCATCCTCTGTGTCCCCCTCCGTTCTGCTGCTGTCCCCCTCCATTCTTCCTCCGTGTCCCCCTCTGTTCTGCTGCTGTCCCCCACTGTTCTTCCTCCGTGTCCCCCTCTGTCCTACTGTCCCCCTCCGTTCTTCCTCCATGTCCCCCTTCGTTCTGCTGCTGTCCCCCTCCATTCTGCTGCTGTCACCCTCTGTTCTGCTGCTGTCCCCCTCCTTTCTGCTGCTGTCCCCCTCCGTTCTTCCTCCGTGTCTCCCTCCGTCCTGCTGTCCCCCTCCGTTCTTCCTCCATGTCCCCTTTCGTTCTGCTACTGTCCCCCTCCATCCTACTGTCCCCCTCCGTTCTTCCTCCGTGTCCCCCTCTGTTCTACTGCTGTCCCCCTCCATTCTTCCTCCGTGTCCCCCTCCGTCCTGCTGCTGTCCCCCTCCGTCCTGCTGTCCCCCTCCGTTCTTCCTCCGTGTCCCCCTCTGTTCTACTGCTGTCCCTCTCCGTTCTTCCTCAGTGTCCCCCTCCGTCCTGCTGCTGTCCCCCTCCGTCCTGCTGCTGTCCTCCTCCGTTTTCCCCAAAAATTGGCAAAAAAAAGTATCAAAAACCATCTTTTTTGGGCGGGCGCGGGGGGGGGGGGGGGGTGTCCCTGAATGGCAGTTTGGAAATGTGGTCACCCTAGAGCAACAGTCTGCAGGAGATACGCAGAGGAGGAGTAATAGTCTGCATGGTGTTATGCAGAGGAAGTGTCTGTAGATATTATGTGTACATCAGTACTTCACGGCTCAACCTTTTGTTCTAATTCTTAACTATGATGGCAAAGCAATGGTTCTATGGGAATCCCATATTTCCTTTCCCCCAACTAAGTTATATCCACCAATAAACAAAACAAAACAACGCAAATGACTGTTCATTGTCTCAGAAGTGATAGATGAAGGTCTGGCAGCAGGGTGACAAGGTGGATGTTAGTTACTAGTAGCAACCAAGCGCTACAACTGTGTAGCATAAAAAGTTGCAACGACCACCATTTTATTCCCTAGGGCAGTGAAGGCGAACCTTGGCACCCCAGATGTTTTGGAATGACATTTCTTATGATGCTCATGCACTCTGCAGTGTAGTGGAGCATCATGGGAAATATAGTTCCAAAACATCTGTGGTGCCAAGGTTCGCCATCACTGCCCTAGGGTGTCTTCTAAAACAATATATATAATGTTTGGGGGTTCTGAGTCATTTTCTAGCAAAAAAAAAAAGATGATTTTTACATGTAGGGGAGAAGTGTCAGAAGTGGCCTGGGTGGCAAGTGGTTAATTACCATAAGTAAGTAATATACAAATAACTATTATATATTGTTTTTAAGGTAATTTACGATATTTTCAAAAACTGTACTCAAGCAGGTGGCTTAACGGACAAATTACTGAAGTTTGAAGTTATAACTAATAAATTATTATCTTATAACATATGGCATAATAATATATGATTTAGCTTGTACCTTTTCAGCAGCAGCAGATTTTCATTCTCCCTCTTAACTGTGTGAGAAAAACATGGGATTGTGGGTAAATCTTATACACATAAACACAATTTTTCCTTGTACAGTAGTTAAGAGGGCTGGGCTGGAAGGGATTATTTGTCTTTTAAACACATGCCCCTTCTATGACACTGCAGTGAGAGGCGTGCCTCCACTGCAGCATTTTAATTGGACAGTTTGGGCCAATGGTACTTAACCATTGGTCGAAGATTTCAAGCTGTCCATTGAGCTCAGTGCCTCTGACAAGAAGTGAGGAGAGGCACTGTGAGCTCATCCTCTCAGTCTGCTGCAAACAGAGTGTGCCAGCTTGTATTTAAACTGGCTACTCTGTATATAGTGTCTGACAGGCTGTGCAAGGAGCTCCATATCTCCAGAACCATAGATGATAGGAGCCCCAAATTTCAACCAGTGGTAGGGTAGGACTTCTTCTACATACCCCTGGTCGCCAAGCTATGACCCTCGAAGTCAATCTTTTTTTTTTTTCTTCTTTGTTAGATTTGTTAGAAATCTATGGACACAGTGGCTGCAATTGATGGTACAGTGGCTGCAATTGATGGGCACAGTGGCTGCATTAGATGGGCACAGTGGCGGCAATTGATGGCACAGTGGCTGCATTTGATGACACAGTGGCTCGTATAATGGCACAGTAGCTGCAACTGATGGGCACAGTGGCTGCATTGAATGGCACAGTGGCTGCATTGGATGGAACAATGGCTACAATTGATGGGCACAGTGGTTGCATTCGATAGCACAGTGGCTGCAATTGATGGAGCACAGTGGCTGCAATTGATGGGCACAGTGGCTGCATTTGATGGTACAGTGGCTGCATTTGATGGGCACAATGAGGCTGCAATTGATATTTTTTTCAGTATTTTTCAGAATTTTTCAGTTTGTTTGCACCCCCCAAAAATGTTTAGGCACCAGCCTTCACTGATATACACATATGCACAGCCTGTTGTGAAAGCTAGCTGTGCTGCTGCTGGACAGGATTTAATGGATCACAATTAGAATTAAATTCTGCCCTGTTAAATATGCTGACCAGCAGTAGGGGCCTATCAATAAGGGGCACCCCTCCCCCAATCCATGTGCCCGGCCCCTAATCTACATGCAGGACGCTGGATGCATTGATTTCAATGAGTTTCTTTTTTTTTTGAAGCACATGATTAGAACCTGAGGCTCTAATTGGCTTCCAAAAAGGGTGGGCGCAAAGCACTGCACCCTGAGCCCACCCAGTTGTGTGACAATAGGGAATTAATATATGCTATTGTCTTCCTGATTCTCCTCCCGGCCAAACAGGAAACGGGTCCTGAGACTCGACTGGCCAGGGAGTCTTAGTACTGCCAGTCAATTTGGTCTCAGGACCCACTTCCTGTTTGGCCGGGAGGAGAAGCCCCGGCTCTTCCTGGATCCTCCTGGAGTGAGGAGCAGCAGCCCTCTGAGTCATCTTCCTCCTCCCGCTAAGGCCTCTAAACCCCTGCCTTCCCGTCCGTCCCTTGCGGGGCGAGGGGGATGGCGGCAGTGGTGCGAGTAAGGGGGGCAGGTTTTTTGCCACCCCCCCAAAAAAAATATTGAAAGAAATTCCACCATCAACAGGACCAGATGTCCTGTCACCACATCCCAATATTGACACACAAAACAAATTACCCCCTTAATGGGACAGGACTTTGAAGGTGACAAGAACACTATTGTTCTTGTCACCTTCAAAGTCCCGTCCCATTAAGGGAGTCATTTTTTTTGTCCCCACAAAATATTGAGCACCAGCCGCCACTGCTGACCAGTGTGAACAAGGAGAATCCCGCCCTCCCAGAGCGCTGCTCTATGTGAAGCGTTTCATTTACATATGGAGGAAATACCTTCACAATAACCTCCCATAGCCCTTCCCCCTGTTGTCTTGCAGTAAGTCATTATTCTTTGGCACGCTGCAAGACAGGAATGACACAGGAGGAGGTATGACACATTTACACCTTTCACCACCCACATGAAGGCCCAGAAACACCCACAGTAACACTGGGATCCACCAGCATCAACTCCCAGAACTCCTGAAACTACAGAGGCTCAAATGATCATGGAACATGTAGTATCAGGACTGGAAAAGGAAGGAAAAAGGAAGTCAGAGAACTTACAAATTTAGCCAGGAGGAGGAGTGATATCACAGTCACAGAAACCTGCTATATACTGCTAAAAGAGGTACGTTAGACACAAACTGAAAGCGGGGTTGTGATTTATTTACATGCACGATGCATCTGTTATTTTGGGGAGGAAAAGCTGGAGTTCTTCTTTAAATTTGTTTCAGATTAGAGTCCTCATTATCAAGTTATAATTTCCTGGAGTATCCCTAGGCTCATCCCTACCCTAGACAGGAAGGCAGAGGAGGAATCACCGCCCAGGTGAGCCAAGGAGGTCCCACAGCCGGTAACCCCACCGGTGTTGGCCCGGCTCGCCACCGCAACAAACAAGGAAACTTGGAAAAGGCAGCCGCACACAACGGGATACCAATAAATTGTCTTTATTATAATGCCGTCAGATGCAGTCACAGGAATGACTGGAAGGTTAACATGTTTCACACATCTTGTGCTTAGTCATGTGATAACCTTCTGTTCATTCCGGTGACTGCATTTGTCTGCATTACAATAAAGAAGTTTTATTGGCATCCCGTTGCAGTGTGCGGCTGCCTTTTCCAAGTTTCCTCATTCCTAAGAGAAGCAAAATGATACCCCAGCTCCACTGCCAACATGATGATCTATGAACTGTGATCCGATGCTCTAGCCAGGACGTTCAGGCCCCAAAATGCAGTACTTGAATCAGAAAAGGGCTGGCGACTCGGATGCTCTTGAATAAAAGTCCTTTATTGGGTTACATGGGTACACGGGTACAGGCTACACTGACGCGTTTTGGCTAAGAAGCCTTCATCAAAGCATACGTTTGATTTAAAAACTGATATTTATAACAGAGTAAGCACTCCAAATAGGGTGGGTGCATCCTAATCAGAGCAATCAAAACAATTAAAAACACATGGAGAAAAGAAAGAGAAGCACAGCAGGCATATGAGAAACACATCATGAACAAATAAAGCATATTCAAAATGGTGCAATAAATGTATCAAACAATGCGACTATGTTGAAAAATGCGATTATGTTAAAAAAAAAGATTTATATCCATCCTATTGTTCAACCCATACGGTATTCTAGTATTGAGGGTATGTATCCACCATACTTCACGCTTGAGCAAAACATGATGAGTGTCACCTCCTCTTGGGGGTTTTTTAACCTGTTCAGTACCAAAAAAGGAAAAAGTGTCAAGATTACCATGATGGAATTCCCGGAAATGTTTTGACACATTTGAGATATTTTTAGCATTAGTATTTGTAGTGTCATTCACATGTTCCGAGATTCTAACTCTCAACAGGCGTATAGTGCACCCAACGTATTGTAGACTGCAAGCACTACACTGAATAACATATACCACCGATTTAGAGTTGTAGTTTATATACTGTTTGATGGTATATGTTTTCTTGGTAGAAAAAGAAAAAACTGAGGTGCTTTTTTTATGTCTATGACACTGCCTACAGGTGCTATGGCCACAAATGTAGGAACCTACAGTGGAAAGCCAGGTCTGCGATTTGTTTGACTTCTGGGAGCATAACAAGCTGGGTGACAACATACTTCCCAGACTGGGGGCCCTTCTACTGGAAAATTGACAACCGCCCTGGATAACAGAGTACAGATCCTTGTCAGCATACAAAATGGGGAGATGCGCTTTAAGAATCGCAACGATTTTGTTGTATTCTAAAGAAAAAGTAGTGACAAAATTAACTTTATTTCTATTGTAATCCTTACACTGTTTGTGTTTATTTGTGCCACTATTCTGAATCATCTCCACCCGATCTCTATGAAATGCTATATTTTGACTTCTAGCTATTGATCGTGTACTATAGCCCCTTTCTTTGAGTCGCTGTGCATTCTTGCAAGAAATCCTTATCTGTAGAGCAGTTTCTCCTGGCCCTGATGAATTCACCAGTAGGCAAAGACTTGATGGTGTGACTGGAGTGACAGCTGTTGGCCAATAAAAGGGAATTTCCTGCACAGGGCTTTCTAAAAGTTCTTGAAGTCACTGTGTTGCTATCTGGGTGCCCCATCCAAATCCAAATAGTCTATTTGGGTCGGGTGGTGCGTTTCCTCATTCCTACCCTATCCAAATTCACCCCCAAAATAAAAACCACAAAAAAAGAGCTGCATGGTTTATTTACTGACTCAAAATCAAATAATTAAAAAGCGATGAGAAGAGAGAAAATATATATATTTAGATATGATATATGTGGAGAAGAAGAAAAAAAAAGGGAGGGGGGTGAGGGAGGGGGGGGGGGGGTGAGGGAGGGATAGTGGAAGGAGAGGGTTGGAGCATGTCTGGAACATATCTCGCCTAGGTTGGTTAGCTTAATACAACATAGCATAAAAAGTTAATTATTAGGAACACTCCCCTGCCACATCTGTGAACATACTATGAAGCAAAGGAAGAAAAAAAAAACAGTAGGTCGGACTTTAAAACCAAGTTGGACTACAAAATCTATATAATATCCCCTCTGAAATTATTGGGTCATTCAGGACCCAATACTTGACAGAAGTCATAGTTGTTACATAATTTGTGGTAAGTGAACCCCTCTGCGCTGAAGCATTTCACTAGAAGTTTCTAGTTTCACTAGACTAGTCCGCTTCTTCAGGACAAACAGTGGAGAGTTAACAATGAATAGGTTTCACTAGAATATGAAGATGCATGCATGGAAATCTCCCTGGGTGGGCACTGGAGCACCTAGGAAGGCTGAGCCAACCATGACCCACGAATATGCTGTTAAGTAGTTAGTGTTGGAAAAAGAATGGAAAGTTCCCCTCTACTGGGGGAAAGCCAGGAAATCCTAGTCAAATGTGGGATAATGTAAAGACTCCATCTAATATTGGCCAGAAAGGGGTCACCATACATACATAGCCAACATAACTCACAGTAGGAAAAAGAAAAAGGAAACACAAGAGCAGTTTCCGTCCGTCAGCCAAAGGGGGTTATTTTCCCAATAAGTATTCCAAAGCTGATGCTTGGAGTATTGTGTGTGATCCAGGGAGGCTATGCACAAACATAACATAAAAAGTTATAGAGACCATGTCGCATTGGTAGGGTTTCCCCCTAAATAGTTTATAATCCAAGTGTCCTAAATTTTTCCAAAAAATATTGGTTCAGTCAAGCAAAGTGGGAGCTAATTAATCATTAGTGAAGTACCATGAATGTTTTATTTTTGACTTATGCTATTGTTGGAATTTTCAACTTCCAAGCTTTAGCCAACATATGTTTGGCTACCGTATAAATGAAGGAGTATGAAAATGATGTGTGCCTGGTTGCTCTGTGCCTACTAGGATATGGACCCGGGATCAAACCGCCAGACTAATCCCATCTGTGCACTATATCAGGGTAACACCTACTTTATATTTGTTACATGGTCCTATTAACACCCAGCAGAGGATGCTGGTGCTGGCAAGGGACGGGACTGTTGAAGAAAAGGTAAGTTTTGCTTGGTTTTATAGCCTCCTGCACCCAATAAACAATAATAAATCTCCTTTCTGCCTAGGCCCCCTTGTTGGCCTAATACAGGAAGGCTGGTTCTACCACCCCCCCTTCCCCCCAGCAGCAGCAGCTCTGGGTACCAAGTGCAAGCAACGACACTTTCAATGTGGCGTTGGGTGAAATTCCAAAGTGTGTTTATGGCATGGTTTATGCATTCCATCCAGTGAAACGTTCTGCCTGGATTCTGAAAGTGACAGCAGTCAGGAGAGTCCAAGTCTCTCCCCCACACTGTCAGCAATCATCTCAATCTATTTCCATACAGGAGGCCGCGATGCAAATGAGCTTCAGCGGAATTACAGGAATCCCTTTCAGAAGTTGTTTACAGCAGTCACACAGCTTGAACATATTGTTTGTCATTATCTTTTCTAGCTTTCCCCTCCGAAATTATTCTTCAAAGTGTATCTGTGATTTTCTTACTTTAATCCTATATGTGTGTGACTATTCGAATGTAAATAATGTTATCATCAGGTGTTATGATTTTAAAGATGCGTTTCTAATTAGAGTGTATAATTATATCTATAACTAAAGACATTCACATTGCCTCATTTCACGTGCATGCTGCGTTTCCTGTTTAGAAGTGTAGTATAATGCTCTATAGCAGGACCCAGAGCTATTCACGCTACGGATTCCATTTATAAAATATTTGCTACCATGAATAATCCCTGTAATGTGTCTAGCATGTTTATTTCCTTTGATTTCCAGCTCCATCTAGTGGCCATCGAACCATATTTTTCTGATTGAGGTATACCACATCATGGCCACTAGATGAAGCTTCCGATCATAGAAAATAAATATATGATAGACATTTAGGAAATAGTTTGCAATTGTTGTATGAATTAGGATTTTCCGTATGAATTGTGTCAGATTTACACAGTTGTACAACACACATGTCTGGCAAGGGATGGTGACTTCAACACCATAATTAGGCCTGAAGACAGGAGAGGCTCCATAGACAGGCTGGGTTACGATTAGCATTTTTTTTAGAGATATGGTAAGACAAGCAGGTCTGGTAGATGTTCATATTAAGCACTGCCCTGGCAGCACAGGACATTTCAGAGAGGGAATAGTCAGAGTAGGATAGATAGTTTTTTTTTTTTTAAAGGAGAACTCTGCTTTCTCGGCTCCTGAGTTGAGGGCGGTGGAGTTCTCTGACCACTGTATGCTGTCTGTGACTCTGAATGCCTCGGACACTCCACCCAGGGGAAGGGGTACCTGGAAACTGAATTTGGCTCTCCTGGAAGATGTAGAGGTAAGACAATCCTTTGAGGATTTTTTTCAGGCACAGGTTTCTATTCTGGACTTTTGCAGTAGTAAGTCAGAGTGGTGGGAACTTGTGAAACAAAGGGCAATTGGACTTTTCAAGGCCATAAGTAAGAAAAAGCAGCTTGGTATGTACATTGCCTACAAGCATTTGCGGAGGAAGCTTGATTGTCTAATCTCGTATAGAGGAGATCCAGGGGAGATCTCAGAGCTGAAGCTTCTCCTTAGGAAGTGTCAATATGATCGGCATGCCTCCTTGGTTCTGGAGAGAGATTATGGAAGATATCACTCGCCTGATCCTTACCAGAACTGTAAGCAAGGCATAGCAGTTAAGACGGTCACAGGCCTGAGGGATAGTACGGGTTCCCTGGTGAAGTTCAGATAAGGGATCCTGGAGATCTTCAGGTCATATTACACAGACCTTCTGGGAAGAAAGGACCTTTGTCAGACAGAATGGAAAGCTTTCTGGATTCTACTCCAGGATTGGTAAATGGTACATTGATGGATTTGACAGAACCAATTTCAGTGGATGAGGTAGTTTATGCTTTAGAGAAGCTGGCTACCAAAAAATCACCTGGGCCAGATGGGTTGACAGCTGAATTCTAGTGTTTTAAGTCCATTCTGGCTCCCTTTTTTATAAGAGCTGTCTAGAAGAGGGTTCACTCTCTCCCTCCATGAGGCAATCAGCTGTGATTCTTCTGTCAAAAGGTAAAGACCCCTCAATGATTGAGAACTGGTGCCCCATTAGTCTTCTTAATGTTGATAGAAAGATCTTGGTTGGCGCTTGTCAGTAGCAGGTGATTTATTGTCCAGTCATCAGCACTGCTTGGTCCAAGGTAGAAGTACCTTTTCAGTGGTTTTAGCTGTCCGGGAGGCTTTGAAACGATGCAGGGCTGCTGGATGGAGAAAGTACTTGCTGGCATTGGATCAGGCGAAGGCTTTTTGATAGAGTCAATCATGAGTACCTGTATTTGCTACTTGGTAGATATGGCCTGCAGGGAAGGTTTATAGATTTGTTTCAAACATTATATAGAGGGGCTGAGAGCTTCCTGTTGGTTAATGGTTGGGTTGGACGGCCTTTTGAGGTTGGCTCTGGCGTTCGCCAGGGATGTCCTCTGAGCCCCTGCTATATGTATTTGCAATCGACCCCTTCATAGGAAGACTAGAGTGGATCTCTGTGCGGGGTGCCTTTGGGCGTTGCTGGTGTGCAGCCTTTGAAGGTCGTGGCCTATGCCGATGATGTGTCTGCTATTGTCTCTGGGACTGAGGAGGCGCAGGAGGTGGTCCCTATGATAGAGCAGTACACAGGAGTTTCTGGTTCTAAAGTCAACCATGAAAAGAGTGAAGTTTTCTGGATGGGTGAGGAGGGTGAAAGCTTTGAACTTCCAAGATGCCTTCTCAGAGCCCCAGGAAATTAAAGTGTTGGGCATCAAATTTGGTCCGGGTGACTATGGTCATCAAAATGGGAATGAGAAAGCAGGTTGGTGGGTGCCAATGTCAAAGTAGCAAGCTGGAAGAAATGGAAGCTTTCCTTGAGGGAGAGAGTTGACTTGATCAAAATGTATCTGGTCCCAATCTTTTTATATGTCAGCTTCGTCTGTATCTTGCCAGCATCTCTCTATGCAAGGGTGTACAGCTGTTTTTTCCAACTGTTATGGTGAAATAGGCTGAACCTAATGAAATGAAATGTAACTTACCTGTCCACGCGGGAGGGTGGCCTAGGGGTGGTCAACCCAATAGTTTTCTTTTCTCTGCTCTTTTTAAAGTACAGTCTTGGTAACATGCTAGCAGTGAACCCGCCAGGATGGGTGGGTATTTTTCAATCTTCTTTTAGGCCTTTTCTGCAATGCTGGGAAGATGGCGGGCCAGTGAAAAGTCTGAGAGTCCGACATGGCAAGCTCCCAGCTTATGTTGACCCGTGTCTGAAAATACTTCGGCAGTGGCAGGTGACAGCGGAGGGTATCAAGTCCCTCCCCAGGAAACTTCTGGAGAAGAGGATTTTGAGCTATGCTTTCAGTGTGTCTCTGGCCTTAAGGTATTGCCCAGGCTCTGATATAAGGGAGGGGTTGCGTTTAATCAATTTAGAAAGAATCCCTTTGAAGTTTAGGGATCAAGCCTGGCTCGCTTTCCATGGGAGGCTGGTATAGTGGAGTCTATGGACCACTTTTTGCTGCAGTATGACTTTAACATAGAGGTGTATAAAAGGGTGGGCAGGGCTCTAGGCATCCCTTTTTTCTATTGCATGAGTTATGCGGAGTGGGTGTACGGGGCATTCCCGACTCGCTGGGATTTTGATTTGGTTACACTGTTTCTAATGAGTATAGTTGTCCATTACTTCACATGGAATGCACAGTGCCAGATTACCCTGCGGAAGAAAGTCCTCTGTTGAGGTGGTGGTGCACGATATTCTGTGGTGGTCAGTGGGAAGAATGTCCCTTACATTGGTGGTCAGTGGGAAGAATGTCCCTTACATTGGTGATCAGTGGGAAGAATGTCCCTAACATTGGTGGTCAGTGGGAAGAATGTCCCCTACATTGGTAGTCAGTGGGAAGAATGTCCCCTACATTGGTAGTCAGTGGGAAGAATGTCCCCTACATTGGTGGTCAGTGGGAAGAGTTTCCCTTACATTGGTGGTCAGTGGGAAGAGTGTCCCTTACATTGGTTGTCAGTGGGAAGAATGCTCCTTACATTGGTGGTCAGTGGAAAGAATTTCTCCCTAAAAAGATCAATGGTGTCATTGGAAGCTTATCTGAGAGGCAGAAATTGCTCATTGCTCAAGGAAACCCTGGCAACCTCTGGAGGAACCCTGGTTGAGAAACCCTGCTATAACTTCAGCATCTGCAGGACAGCTTGTGCTGGCACGATCACCAGGTGAAAATAGAGAAAAGAAAGAATGAAAAAATAAAACAAATGCAGCCACATGTAATGATCCGTTCACACCTGGCGTTTCCGAAATGCGCAACAAAGCGCGTTTTGCTGCATATTTCGGAAACATACTGCAAATTAGCGTCGTGCTTGCGTTGCCATGAATTGTTATTGGAACCCCAATCGCGAATAGCTGGCCCATGTTTGCAAAAAAGGTTTCGGAGCTTGTTTGGGATGTTTGTTGTGCATAGGACAGCCCATTCAAGTCAATGGGCTGCCCTATGTGCGACAAGCAGGATATGCTTCAAAATGCGCAAAAAAAAAAAAAACACAAGAGGAAATGCGAGTTCCCGCAATGCTCAGGTGTGAGCCATGGCTAAGAATTGGGAAGCTGCGGTATAATAAATGTTTGCTTTTGGGTTTAATACGGCTTTAATTTTAAAATGAAATTTGAAATAGAATATCTTAAAATGAAATTGAATCAACTCGTTCGGTCATCTTGACATTGCAGATGGCGGAATCTCAGCTGTTCGTGTCAATACTACAAGCAGCCGGTTACAAATCTGTCCAGCTACTGGGAAGTGATTGTAAGCCCCTAGGGGCTCATTTAGATGTGCTTTGAGATTTTAGATACCATGGATGCCCATTAACGCCGCTATCGCATGTGTTTTTGGTGCATTTGCATCCCATTAAATCAGTAATAAACCCAAAACCAAAAATGTAATGTATTGCAGCGTACCAGGTGTGGTGGCTGCATTTGTTTTTTTTTAAGGTGTTTCCCCCTCTGTTTTTACCTGGTGATCTGACCAGTAACACACTTCCTGTATTGGAGTGCCCCCACTCTAAATGAAGGAGCACAGGAGGCACATTTGAACAACACTATTGTCAGTCTATGGGGGGGAGGGAGGAATTTGCATCAGAGACTGCCCCATCACAGACCCCCATCACAGACCCCCCATCACAGACCCCCCATCACAGACCCCCCATCACAGACCCCCCCCATCACAGACCCCCCCATCACAGACCCCCCCCATCACAGACCCCCCATCACAGACCACCCCATCACAGACCACCCCATCACAGACCACCCCATCACAGACCCTCGATCACAGACCCCCCCATCACAGACCACCCCATCACAGACCACCCCATCACAGACCCTCTATAACAGACCCCCATCACAGACCCCCCATCACAGACCACCCCATCACAGACCACCCCATCACAGACCCCGCATCACAGACCACCCCATCACAGACCCCCCATCACAGACCACCCCATCACAGACCACCCCATCACAGACCCCGCATCACAGACCACCCCATCACAGACCCCCCATCACAGACCACCCCATCACAGACCCCCCATCACAGACCACCCCATCACAGACCACCCCATCACGGACCCCGCATCACAGACCCCCCCATCACAGACCCCCCATCACAGACCACCCCATCACAGACCCCCCATCACAGACCCCCTATCACAGACCACCCCATCACAGACCCTCTATCACAGACCCCCCCATCACAGACCACCCCATCACAGACCCCCCATCACAGACCACCCCATCACAGACCCCCCATCACAGACCCCCTATCACAGACCACCCCATCACAGACCCTCTATCACAGACCCCCCCATCACAGACCCCCATCACAGACCCCCCATCACAGACCACCCCATCACAGACCCTCTATCACAGACCCTCTATCACAGACCCTCTATCACAGACCCCCATCACAGACCGCCTCTATCACAGACCCCCATCACAGACCCCCCATTACACACCCTCTATCACAGACTGCCTCTATTACAGACCCCCCCATCACAGACCCCCCATCACAGACCCCCCCATCACAGACCACCCCATCACAGACCCCCCCATCACAGACCCCCCATCACAGACCACCCCATCACAGACCCTCTATCACAGACCCCCATCACAGACTGCCTCTATCACAGACCCTCTATCACAGACCCCCCCATCACAGACCACCCTATCACAGACCCTCTATCACAGACCCCCCCATCACAGACCACCCTATCACAGACCCTCTATCACAGACCCTCTATCACAGACCCCCATCACAGACTGCCTCTATCACAGACCCTCTATCACAGGCCCCCCCATCACAGACCACCCTATCACAGACCCCCCCATCACAGACCACCCTATCACAGACCCTCTATCACAGACTGCCTCTATCACAGACCCTTCATCACAGACCCCCCCATCACAGACCCCCCATTACAGACCCCCCCATCACAGACCCCCCATCACAGACCGCCTCTATCACAGACCCCCCCTCCATTCCTTTCATATTACCACCCCCTTACTTCACTCTCCCCCCTTTACACTACAGACCCCCATTAAATCACAGTCTCCTCCTCCCCATCCACATCACAGTCCTCCCACCATATTACAGACTCCTGTCCCTTTCATGTGGTCCGGACAGGACTGTTACTGGGTCCAGATCCGGATCGCGGACCGCCATTTAGTGATGCCTGAAATACATTAACAGATTGAAGCCAAACTCCAGCTATTACTTTATACTCAGTTACAGCAACTGTTTTTTTTTTTCCTTTTGGGATAAAAGGCGTTACATAAATACAGAAGAGCTGATCATTGTAAGCACCCCTGCTAGTGGTAAATGCTTTGTCCCATCTGTGTAACTGATACATTCTGCTGGAGAGTTAGTGCTGTGAAAAACAACAGACTTGCTTGCTGAAGATGAAAAAAGAAGTAAAGACCAAAAAGGAAACGAATGCAGTCATCACATCTAAGAATTAGTAAGCTGCAATAAAAGAAATGTTAGTTTTTGGGTTCAATGCGGCTTTAAATAAGGTTTTCCAGACGCCTCCCCTGTGTTGGTTTTCTATTGTCGGGATCTTTGTACGATTATCTCGGCCAGCAATGCTTTCTAGACGCATCTCATTCGCTGGAAATGCCATCAGGGCGTTTGTGAGGCTTTTGTAGAGCGCTTACATTGACATGAATGGCGGTATTTGGGGGGCAGTAAAGCCAGCTGAACGCTACTTATTGTTACAACGCAATACAAAGTGATGCAAACACGACCGTGTGAACAAAACCGCCGGCTGCAATGTACATAATCGATCGCTGATATGCATTTGTGAGGCTTCAAACGTAGATGAAACATTTAACACTCATGTAAAGTTTAGATCGGCTCGGATATACTAGTGGTCGGGGGATGGTAAAACCCTGCAGTTAAGCCACGTTATTACCGCCTCCCAATTGCTACTCCTATTAGTTTGAAAGGCAACGGCCGGAGGTGTACACATGTCTTGTCTGTGATGCTTTGCTTCCCAGTCACAGAAGACATTTTACCCTCTGTCTGAAAAGGGATCCAAGTTCAGATCACTCTTCAGAGAGCAAAGCAAGTGTAAGCGAAGGCCTTAGTGTCAACATACATGCTACAATCTGACCATACAATCTCTGTATAATTACATTAGAGTTACCAAAACTTAGTAATATGAGGACTTACCTCCATCTATCCAATCAATTTGTATCCAATTTGGCAGCCCCTGCACAATAGTTGTTGGCAGATTGAAAGCTGGCCATACTCTATACAATCAGTCTCTCTACAAGCTGCTTTAGATCCATTTATGCGATGTAATACGAGGACAGACCTAAACATTCCATTCAGTTAGCACCAAATCAGTCAAGCTCTTGTACTAAGTAGTTGATGGTAGAGCTAAAGGAGATTGTACAATCAGATTGTATGGTGTATGCCCAGGTTAGGGGGTCACCATACACGTTATATTCTGACTGTACAATCTCCATGTTTACACAACTGTAGACACAACTATCTTTTACCAAAGGATGTAACATGAGGATCTACTCAAACTCTCCAATCAATTTGTATCAAATCTGGCAGCTCTACAAAGCTTTCGGTAGCTCTCAGGGTTGCCATACACATTACAATCTGACCATACAATCTTTCTACATGAAACTTGAAGCTAAGCACACAGTTTACAATATGATTGTACAATTTCCTTTAGACCTATCAACAAGTATGTAGTGCTAGGGCCTGCCTGACTAAATACAAATCGATTGGATAGTTTAGGGAGGTCTTCAAACTATAGGGTTGATTGTACAGAAATTGTACAGCCAGATTGTAATGTGTATGGTGACACCCACTTAATCTAACCAATTTGTATCCATTCAGGCAAGCCTTTGCTCTACATAGTTGTTGGTAGACCTAAAGCAGATTGTACAGATTGTAATGTGTGCAAGGAGCTGAAAGGAAATCGTACAATCAGATTGTGCTAAGTGTGTGTGGTGACCTGAATGAAAATTGTATGGTAGATGGTAGAAAACCACTGGCTTCTGCTGCTGTCAATCACAGGCAGTGAGGTGGAAGCGGGGGGGGGGGGGGGGGTGGCTTGGGAGCGAGCATGAATAAGTGCCCCCAGAGCAAGCTGCTTTCTGTGGGGGCACTCAGCAAGGGGGAGGGGCCAGGAGCGCCGGCGGGGGACCTGAAAAGAGGAGGATTGGGGCTGCTCTGTGCACAATGACTGCACAGAGAAGGTAAGTGTGACATGTTTGTTGTTAGAAAAAAAGGAGTGAACCTTTACAAACTCTTTAGCACTCCTCCTGACTGATAATGCTGCTGTGCCTCTGGTGCTCATTCATCCAGAGCCGTCTCTCACTAATACAGGAGGTGTGTTACTGGCCAGATCACCGGGTGAAAACAGAAGGGGAAAAAAGACAAAAGACATTCTGCTGGAGAGTTAGTGCTGTGAAAACCAACAGACTTACTGTCTGGATCACCAGAAGAAAAATAGAAGAAAGAAAGCTTAAAAAGGAAACGAATGCAGCCATCACATCTAATGACTGGTGAGCTGCAATATATTACATTTTTGGTTTTGGGTTTAATACCACCTTCGCTTTGCAAAGCACACCCAATCACATGCAAGGAAAATAAAAAAAACAGCATTTTTGCTTGTGCATGATTGGATGATGGAAGCCAGTAGAGCTTCTGCTCATTTACTAACCTCTGGAGCAACTTTACTAAGGGGTTGATTTACTAAAGGCAAATCGACTGTGCAGTTTGCAAAGTGCAGTTGCTCCAGAGTTTAGTAAATTAGGAGAAGCTCTGCTGACTTCCATCATCCAATCATGTGCAAGCAAATTTTTTATTTTTTTCCCTTGCATGTGATTGGGTATTCTTTATAAACAGAGCTTCCCCTCATTTACAAAGCTCTGGAGCAACTGCACTTTACAAAGTGCACAGTCTATTTACCTTTAGTAAATCAACCTCATAGACAAATAGTGGTCAATTTACTAAAGGCAAATAGACTGCAATTTGCAAAGTTCAGTTGCTGCAGAGCTTAGTAAATGAGGGGAAGCCCTGCTTTATAAAGAATACCCAATCACATGCAAGAAAATAAAAAACAGCATTTTTGCTTGCACTTGATCGGATGATGAAAGTCAGCAGAGCTTCTGCTCATTTACTAAGCTCTGGAGCAACCGAACTTTGCAAATTACCCAGTCTTTTTGCCTTTAGTAAAGTGCAGTTGCTCCAGAGCTTAGTAAACGAGGGGAAGCTCTGTTGACTTCCTCCCAATCAAGTGCAAGCAAAAATGCATTTTTTTTATTTTTTTGCATGTGATTGGATATTCTTTCCAAAGTGAAGCCTTACCTCATTTACTAAGCTCTTGAACAACTGCACTCACAGAGTGTAACTGTACTTTCCAGAGTGCACAGTCTATTTGCATCCAATCACGTTCAAGGAAAAAAAAATGCATTTTTGCTTGCACATAATTGGATGATGGAAGTCAGCAGAGCTCGTCCTCATTTACTAAGCTCTGGAGCAATTGCACTTTGCAAAGTGCTCAGTCTATTTGCCTTTAGTAAATTAACCCCTATGTAACTACGGGGCTGATTTACTAAAGGGAAATAGACTGTGCACTCTGCAAGTGCAGTTCCCCTCATTTACTAAGCTCTGGAGCAACCGCACTTCGTAGCATACAGTTGTACTCGCAAAGTGAACAGTCTATTTGCCTTTAGTAAATCAACCCCCCAATACTATGGGGGGGAATTACTAAGGGCACATAGACTGTGTACTTTGGAAAGAGCAGTTACACTCTGCGAGTGCAGTTGTTCCAGAGCTTAGTAAATAAGGTACGGCTTCACTTTGCTAAGAATACCCATTCACTTGCAAAAAAAATAAACTGCATTTTTGCTTGCACTTGATTGGATGATGGAAGTCAGCAGAGCTTCCATCGTTTACTAAGCTCTGGAGCATCTGCTAAAGGCAAAAAAGACTGGGTAATGTGCAAAGTGCAGTTGCTCCAGAGCTTAATAAATGAGTGGAAGCTATGTTTATAAAGAATACCCAATCGCATGCAAGGAAAAAATAAAATAAAAATTTGCTTGCACTTGATTTGCTGATGGAAGTCAGCAGAGCTCCCCCTCATTTACTAAACTCTGGTGCAACTGCGCTTGCAAAGTGCAGTCTATTTCCCATTAGTAAATCCGCCCCATGGTTACATAGGGGTTGATTTATTAAAGGCAAATAGACTGAGCACTTTGCGAGTACAATTGTATGCTACAAAGTGCAGTTGCTCCAGAGCTTAGTAAATGAGGGGAATTGCACTTTGCAGAGTGCACAGTCTATTTCCCTTTAGTAAATCAGCCATGTAGTTACATAGGGGTTGATTTACTAAAGGCAAATAGACTGAGCACTTTGCAAGGTGCAATTGCTCCAGAGCTTAGTAAATGAGGACGAGCTCTGCTGACTTCCATCATCCAATCATGTGCAAGCAAAAATGCTTTTTTTTTTTTCCTTGCATGTGATTGGGTACTCTTTGCAGAGTGAAGCTTTACCTCATTTAGTAAGCTCTGGAAATCTGTACTTTGCAGAGTGCAGTCTATTTGCCTTTAGTAAATCAGCCCCTATTTGCCTTTAGTAACCCCCCCCCCCCATAGTATGTGGGATTACTAAAAAGCAAATAGACTGTACACTTTGTGAGTGCAATTGCATGCTACAAAGAAGAGCTTAGTAAATGAGGACAAGCTCTGCTGACTTTCCTCATTAAATCATGTGCAAGCAAAAACGCTGTTTATTTTCTTGCATGTGATTGACTGTTCTCTGCAAAGTGAGGCTTCACCTTATTTACTAAGCTCTGGAGCAACTGTACTTTCCAAAGTGTTTATTTGCCTTTAGTAAATCAACCCGTATGGGTAGCGGATTGTACACAGATTGTAACGTCTATGGTGGAATTTCCCATACAGCTTCCTTGCCTCGATCACAGACCGCCCTCCACATAATAAAGCGTATCACTCAAACGAGCAAACGTTATTTTTAGCCGTCCTTCACGTGTCAATGTAGCGGTCTATGAAGCGAGCACAGCGAACGCTCTGAGAACTTTGCGCCGTGCGCTGCTCTTGTCCCCCCCCCCCCCGTGTGCCGTTGGCTAATTCAGCCCCCGAGGGGCTCCTGACCATGTCACCTGGATCGGACGGCGCAGTCAGTCCCCAGCCCCCCCCCCCCCCCTCCATGCAGAGTTGACGCTTACCCCTCAGCGCAGGCAGCAGCGATCGGTCCTTCCTGTCGTCGCATTTGTTACATTCACTGAAGTAGAGGAGCAGGAAGACGTCCACCAGCACCCACACCAGGGACGTGGCCAGGACCACCTTACAATACATGAACCTTCTCATGTCCTTTAATGGGATTCCACCCGTCACGCTACGGAAAGAGGCAGCGCGGGGGAGCCGGCTCCGCACCTCCCGGACACGATCCTGCACAGACGCACGCCAAACGACATCCCAGCCTCGTTAGGAGCGGAGAAAGACCACCGGTGAACTTTTCAAGGGCTAGTCAACCCCCCTCACCCACACTTCTTCCTGGAGGGGGGGGGGGTGAACGGCGGCGGAAGGCTTAATGGAAAGGCATTTGTCACGTCTTGACGGAGGCAGCCTGGGCACCTTGATCTGCGAATTCGCCTGCAGCGGCAAACGGCTAGAGGTGACAAGATGCAGGAGGAAAAAAAAAAAAAAAAAGGAGTAGCGTGTGGCTTGGCTGGTTTCTGTGTTGCCAGGTTACATGAACGAGAGAGCGAGGAAAAAAAAGAAGAAAGCTTTTATTCTTGCAGGGCTCAGCCCCTTCGTTCCATTTGTGGCTCGGCTTCTCCGTGCGATTCTCGTCTTCTAGGCAAGACGAACGTGAGACATGACTGACTCCCAGCCAAGGAAACCTTCAGACGGAGGGGGACCAGGATTCAGGATGTCATCGGGCTGCGGATTGGCTGGCCTTCCCCCCGGGCCCCCTGATTGGGTGCAAAAAAAAAAAAAAATGTTCTCCTTTTGGGAAGTGCAGCAAAAAAAAAAAAAAAAGACAATCGAGTTGATTTTTTCTGCGGTTTGGGAAGCAGGAGGTTAATGGCTAGGAATAAAAGCCGAGCGTTTTGTATATGTGTGTGTGAGATCAGCACCACGCAGAGGTCAGGATCAGCCAGAGAAGAAGAGAGAGAGAGAGAGAGAGAGAGAGAGAGAGAGGCTTATAGACAGACGCTGAATAGAGGCAGCCTGCCGGGGGTGAGCAGGAGACGGCGGAGGAAGCTGGAACTGCACTTTATACCGGCCGTGCCTCAGCCTGGGTTTGGAAGGAAACGCCAAATTTAAAGTGTATCCAAAACCAGAAAACAAAAAATGTAATATATTGCAGCTTACCGCTAAACCGCATCCTTATTCTTCAAAGATCCGCCATACAGAACAATCCATACATATCCACTACTTACAGCCGTACTAAACCCAAAACCAAAAATGTAATATATTGCGGCTTACCAATCATTCGATGTGATGACTGCATTTGTTTTCTTTATTTAAACTTTCTTTCTCTTTATTTTCAACTGGTGAGCCGGCCAATAAGTCTGTTTTTCAAAAGAACAAGCTCTTCAGCAGAATGTGTCAGTTACAGGGATGGAACAAACCATTTACCACTGACAGGGGTGCTTAAACCCAAAACCAAAAATGTAAAATATTGCAGCTTATCGCTAAACCATATCCCCAGAGAGAGAGAAAAGGGGGGTTTTCTCGCTCTCTTTCTCTCTCTCTCTCTCTCTTCAAATAAGCTTTATTGGCAGGACCAAATACATATTGGCATTGCCAAAGCATTTCAATTTCTATAAGAAAAAGGAGGGAGGTGGGGTAATGGGTAATATAAAGGGGGATGGGCATAAGTCTGTGTAAATAATTTTTAAGTCCTCGGTGTTTCATGCCCATTTCAGCCTGTGACACCCTGTCACATATTGGGCAGCTATTTTTACCGTTGGCTCCTCTTCTCCCAATAGAAATTGGAGTTTCCTCTTCTCTTCTAAGGAATTGGCTCTCTCTCTCTCACACACACACACTTTCTTACTCTCTCTGTCTGTGTCTTTCTCTCACTCTTTCTGTCTCTCTCACTCTATTTCTCTCTGTCTCTCTTTCCTTTTCTTTCTTTCTTTCTTTCTTTCTTTCTTTCTTTCTTTCTTTCTTTCTTTCTTTCTTTCTTTCTCTCTCCATCTCCTTTCTTTCTCTTTTTTTCTTCCTTCCTTTGTCTCTCACTCTTTCTATTCTTCGCTCTCTTTCTGTCTGTCTCTCACTCTTTTTCTCTCTCTCTGTCTCACTCTTTCTGTTTCCCTCTATCTCTGTCTGTGTGTCTGTCTCTCTCTGTGTCTCTCTCTCACTTTTTCTCTCTCTCTTTCTGTCTTTGTCTCAAATTCAAATTTAAATAAGCTTTATTGGCAGGACCAAATACATGTTAGCATTGCCAAAGCAGTTGAGTTTCTCTCTCTCTCTCTCTCTCTCTCTCTCTCTCTCTCTCTCTCTCTCTCTCTCTCTCTCTCTCTCCCTGCCTCTCTCTGTTTCTCTTTCTTTCTGTCTGTCAAATTAATTCAATTCAATTCAATTCAAATAAGCTTTATTGGCAGGACCACATACATGTTAGCATTGCCAAAGCAGTTGAGTTTCTATAAGAAAAGGAAGGGGGTAATATAGAGGGGAATGGGCATAAGGTGTGTAAATAATTTTTAAATCCTCATTTTTTCATGTCCCTCTCAGTCTGTGACATCCTGTCACATATTGGGCAGCTATTTTTACCGTTGGCTCCTCTTCTCCCAGTATAAATTAGAGTTTTCTCTGTCTCTGTCTCTCTTTCTCTCTGTCTCTCTCTCTATCTGTCTCTCTCTTTCTCTCTCTCTCTCTCTATTCCCCCCGTCTCTTTTTCTGTCTCTGTATCTCACTCTCTCTCTCTCTCTCTGTCTCTGTCTCATTCAGGACCAAATACATGTTAGCATTGCCAAAGCAGTTGAGTCTCTCTCTCTCTCTCTCTCTCTCTCTCTCTCTCTGTCTCTGTCTCTCTCTGTCTCTCTCTCTCTCTCTCTCTCTCTCTCTCTCTCTCTCTCCTTTCTCTGTCTCTCTTTCTTCCTGCCTCTCTCTGTTTCTCTTTCTTTTTGTCTGTCTCTGTCTCTGTCTCTTTCTGTCTCTGTCTCTCTTTCTCTGACTCTCTTTCTCTGTCTTTCTCTGTCTCTCTCTCTCTTTCTATTTCTCCCCCTCCCCCTTTCTCTCTCTGTCGGTCTCTCTCACTCTTTCTTTTTCTGTCTCTGTCTCACTCTTTATTTCTCTCTCTCCCCCCTCTATCTCTCCCTCACTCTTTCTTTTTTCTGTCTCTGTCTCTCTCTCACTCTTTTTCTCTCTCTCTCTGTCTCACTCTTTCTATTTCTCTCTCTTTCTGTGTGTGTCTCTCTCTCTCTCTCTGTCTCTGTCTCTCCTCTCATTCTCTCTCTCTCTCTCTCTCTCTCTCTCTCTCTCTCTCTCTCTCTCTCTCTATCTCTCTCTGTCTGTCTCTCCTCTCTTTCTCTCTCTCTCTCTCTCTCTCTCTCTCTCTCTCTCTCTCTCTCTCTCTCACTTTTTCTCTCTCTGTCTCTGTCTCTCTCTCTGCCTCTCTCTCTCTCTCTCTCACTTTTTCTCTCTCTCTGTCTGTCTCTGTCTCAAATTCAAATAAGCTTTATTGGCAGGACCAAATACATGTTAGCATTGCCAAAGCAGTTGAGTTTCTATAAGAAAAGGAAGGGGGTAATATAGAGGGGAATGGGCATAAGTTTGTGTAAAGAATTTTTAAGTCCTCATTCTTTCATGTCCCTCTCAGTCTGTGACACCCTGTCACATATTGGGCAGCTATTTTTACCGTTGGCTCCTCTTCTCCCAGTAGAAATTGGAGTTTTCTCTGTCTCTGTCTCTCTTTCTTTCTGTCTGTCTCTTTCTCTCTGTCTCTCTCTTTCTTTATCTGTCTCTCTCTTTCTCTGTCTCTCTCTCTCTCTCTTTCTCTGGCTCTCTGGCTATCTTTCTCTGTCTCTCTCTCTCACTCTTTCTATCCCCCCCCCTCTCTGTCTCTTTCTTTTTCTGTCTGTCTCTCTCTCACTCTCTCTCTCTCACTCTCTCTGTCTCTCTCTCTGTCTCTGTCTCATTCAGTACCAAATACATGTTAGCATTGCCAAAGCAGTTGAGTTTCTCTCTCTCTCTCTCTCTCTCCATTCTCTGTCTCTCTTTCTTCCTGCCTCTCTCTGTTTCTCTTTCTTTCTGCCTCTCTCTGTTTAACTTTCTTTCTGTCCGTCTCTTTCTGTCTGTCTCTGTCTCTCTCTCTTTTCTCTGTCTCTCTTTCTTTCTGTCTCTCTCTCCCCCCCCCTTCTCTCTCTCTCTTTCTGTCAAATTCAAATTCAAAATTCAAATACGCTTTATTGGCAGGACCACATACATGTTACCATTGCCAAAGCAGTTGAGTTTATATAAGAAAAAGGGGGGGGGGGGGGGTGATGGGTAATATATAGGGGAATGGGCATAAGTCCATGTAAAGGATTTTTAAGTCCTCCGTTTTTCATGTCCCTCCCAGTCTGTGACATCTTGTCGCATATTGGGCAGCTATTTTTACCGTTAGCTCCTCTTCTCCCAGTAGAAATTGGAGTTTCCTCTTCTTTTCTATAGAATTGAAGTCCGGGATGAGAGTGGAGAGTCTCTGGAAGTGAGTGTCCCTCACTGATGAGTACTTTGGGCAATATAGCAGGAAGTGGTCCTCATCCTCCAGGACCCCCTGGTCACATTGCTGGCACAGTCTACTCTCCCTGGGCTTGTAGGTCTGTCTGTTCCATCCTAATTAAATTTCCAGGCTGTGGGCGCTCAGTCTGTACAGGCTCAGGGTCTTTTTGTATTTGGGTCTTGTAGCACCTCCAGGTACGGGGGCAGTTTGTAGTCTCTCTGCAGTGACTGGTAAACAGTTTGTTTTTTGGAGTTTGTTAGCTCATTTCTCCATTCTCCAACCTGTTTTTCTTTGGAGTCATTCATTATGTTTTTTATTTGAGATTTTTTCAGGCCGCATTTTTGAGAGTTTGGGATAGACAAGGTGTTGATGAGTTGTTGCAGGCCACACGGCTTGGACTGGTCCTTACTGTTCAGTAAGGCTTTATGGTAGTGTGAGTTGGGACTGCTGTTTTGTAGGTGGTCTCAGTATGATAGCGCCCTCTTCTGAAGTAAGGGAAATCTGCCCAACTCAGACCGACAAGCACTGTTGGAGGTGCTCCGATGGACTTGGAGGAGGTGCTTGCAGAATTCCAGATGGAATATTTCTGTTGGGCTGGAGTCCCATTTGCATTGGTCTGGGTAGGTCACAGGACCCCAAACTTCACTGCCATGAAGAAGAATTGGGGTGATGACGCTATCAAATATTCTGAGGCAGACTGTCACTGGTGGTTTTAGGTGGTACAGTTGTCTCCTGATGGCATAGAAGGCTCTGCATGCCTTGTCTTTTAGTGCCTCTATAAAAAACAAGGAAAATGGGGCGCCTCTGAGTATCTATCAAAAAACATTTATTATAAAAAATAATATCCACTCACTTTGGCACGCACAGCAAAGCGTGGCGCGGAGCCGTGATGTCACCAATGTACGACGCGTTTCCGAGTATACAGGCTATGGATGGTCGGCATAGCAGCACTCCTTTGTCAAGCATTACTTCTGGTCCCATCGGTGGCAGCCCTGACAGACCAGTCTCTCTCTATATATATAATCATCATATATAGTTTCCGACCCCCCTGGACTATCAAGGTATACCCTATAGAGGTACTGTTGCACTGCGCCTGTTTTACTTGTAAATTTTAGTGCCTCTATGGCTGGCTTGAAACTTCTTTCTTTCTTTCATTTTTCCTTTCTTTCTTTCTTTCTTTCATTTTTCCTTTCATTTTTCCTTTCATTTTTCCTTTCTTTCTTTCTTTCTTTCATTTTTCCTTTCATTTTTCCTTTCATTTTTCCTTTCTTTCTTTCTTTCATTTTTCCTTTCTTACTTTCTTTCATTTTTCCTTTCATTTTTCCTTTCTTTCTTTCTTTCATTTTTACTTTCTTTCATTTTTCCTTTCTTTCTTTCTTTCTTTCTTTCTTTCTTTCTTTCTTTCTTTCTTTCTTTCTTTCTTTCTTTCTTTCTTTCTTTCTTTCTTTCTTTCTTTCATTTTTCCTTTCTTTCTTTCATTTTTCCTTTCTTTCTTTCATTTTTCCTTTCTTTCTTTCTTTCTTTCTTTCTTTCTTTCTTTCTTTCTTTCTTTCTTTCTTTCTTTCTTTCTTTCTTTCTTTCTTTCTTTCTTTCTTTCTTTCTTTCTTTCTTTCTTTCTTTCTCTGTCTCTCCCTTTCTTTCTCTCTCTGGCTGTAACTCTCTGCCTCTCTCTCTCTTTCTGTTTCTCTCTGCCTCTCTCTGCTCCCCCCTCTCTCTGCCTCTCTCTGCCTCTCTCTCTCTGCCCCCCTCTCTCTCTGTCTCTCTCTGTCTCTCTCTCTCTCTCTCTGCCCCTCTCTCTGCCTCTCTCTCTCTCTCTGTGCCCCTCTCTGCCCCCCCTCTCTCTCTCTCTCTCTCTGCCCCCCTCTCTCTCTGTCTCTCTCTGTCTCTCTCTCTCTCTGCCCCTCTCTCTGCCTCTCTCTCTTTCTCTCACTGTGTGCCCCTCTCTGCCCCTCTCTCCCTCTCTCTCTCTCTTTCTCTGTCTCTATTTCTTTCTGTCTGTCTCTTTCTTTCTGTCTCCCTCTGTCTTTCTGTCTCACTTTCTTTCTCTCTTTTCTCTGTCTCGCTCTCTTTCTTTCTGGCCTTGTAAGCCACTGTGAGAGCCCCAAAAAATCTTAAAGCCGGCATAAAGCTCACTATTGCAGCAGTTGTGAGTTTGCTTCACCACTTGTCTACCCCGCCATTTCAAAAACGTACCTTGGTAGACAAGTGGTTAAGGGACACAGATGGAATTTTCTGACAACTGGGCTATATTGCTGCACACAGGGGATTGGACACTGGCAAATGAAAAAAAACTGTAGTCAGCCAGATATCATCCCTCCCACTCCCATCATGCTTCAGTTTCATACAAAAACAATAGTAGAAGTGATCATAAGACGGGGGAAGCCTTTGTCCCTTAATGAAAAAAATATTTTACAGTAGGTCAATTCCTGTTTCCTTTATCGTTCATTAGGGGCATAGTGTCAAAAGGAATTCTAGGACAACTGAGACATCCAAAAGCAGTTCTGTGGGGCGAACACAGCAAACAAAATGCTAAAATGCCCACAAAGAATATATAGAGTAAACTGGGGGCTAGCTGCAGTTGAGGAGCCGTCTAAAGAACCCTTTGGAGGGAATTACCAAAGAGTGGAACAGGCTCACTTCTTGCACCACTATTTTAAGCTTAGAACATGGAGCAGATCTTGCTCCTAATTAACAAAAGTGGTGTAGTCCCCTTCCTAGTAGAGTGGAAGGAAAAGGCTGAAACTTGTCCTTAAGCCCACAGGCTTGAATTATGGGTTAAAAGATAAAATGAATACAATCAGCGCAAAGAGAAATATGAAAGGGGTAAACTGCAGCAGAACTCTAAAAGATTTTTCACATAATCCAAAGGTCAAATAGTATTCAAGAAGTGCAGCGCATATCAGGGCTCAATAAAACATCTCAAATGTAATAAAAAGTCCATAAAAATCCAAAGTGAAAACAAAATAGAAGGTGGACTAACAGTCCCAGCAAGCAAAGCGTC
Organism: Aquarana catesbeiana; assembly: GCF_042186555.1. Lineage (NCBI taxonomy): Eukaryota > Metazoa > Chordata > Amphibia > Anura > Ranidae > Aquarana > Aquarana catesbeiana. The sequence continues at coordinate 364,898,744 of NC_133329.1, forward strand.
CACGTGAGAAAATTCAATGCAAGGGTGACAAGGGCTTCATTTAAACAGCGCATGTAGGAGCAGATACAAACAAGCACGGAGATTCAGGATGACAGTGGGTGACGTCCGGATGTGGCTCCTCCCCTCTGCACGTTACATTCACACAAACTTCCTCAGTGGGCCCGAGCCAGAATCTTTGACCCCTAATGGACATTATTAACCAATTTCCACCCGCCAGCCGTCAAATGATGGCTGGGCGGCGCGGCCCTTGTTCTGGGTGGACGTCATATGACAGCCCCCCAGAACGACCCCCTCACGCGCCTGTGGGGGCGCGCATCGTAGCGAACGTTGGTGCGGTGTGTCAGTGTGACACACCGCTACACTGGTCTCGGTAAAGAGCCTCTGACAGAGGCTCTTTACCACGTGATCAGCCATGTCCAATCACGGCTGATCACGATGTAAACAGGAAGAGCTGTTGATTGGTTTTCCTCACTCGCGTCTGACAGACGCGAGTAGAGGAGAGCCATTCGCCTGTTCTCCTGACAGGCGGGGGGGCTAGGCTGATTGTTTATCAGCGCAGCCCCCCTTCGGATGCCCACCCAGGACCACCAGGATGCTGCCAGGACCACCAGGAAGGGGTGTAAGTGCCCTGTATTGAAGTAGTTAAAAAAGGCATGGCACATATCAGTCTAGTTCATATAATAAGGAAATAAAGACCGAAAGACAGGAAAAAAAACACAGCTGTCATCCTGCACATCAACAAACCTAATCAAATCATTACAAATAAAAAACAGTCAATTACAAATATCATAAGAAATATGTATAATAAAAAATTATTTATAAAATAAATTTAATTAGAACTCTTATTTAAAAGGGGTCATAAAAAGCTGCTACCTATCGGAAGGGAAACAATTCAAGTCGAAGTCGACATTTAACCCATCTGGCTTCAAAACCTTAGCCTCAAAGATCCAGAATGATTCTCTCTGGCTTAATCGACGTATATAATTACCCCCCCCTCCCCCCTCCAGTGTCTATCAACCTTCTCTAGACCCCAAAACGTAAGACCCCTGGTGTCCCTGTCATGACAGACTCTAAACTGTTTGGATGGTCTGGAGGTTCTACCAATATACTGGAGTCCACAATTGCACTCCAGCATATATACAACCCCCTGGGTGTTACATGTAATCAGATTCTTAATCTGGTTCTTCTGGGGCCTTTTCATTTTTTGTTCTCCTTCCTGCTGATCTTCCTCTCGGTTTCTTCTTTTCCCTCCCTGTTGTTTTCCTGCAGGGGAATGAGCCACTTGACCCCACCATTGGGGGCTCAGGCTCCCTAAAAAATCATCAGACTGTTCTTGTCCATTATATAGGGGCTGAAACTGATTGGCTACAGGAAAAGAAACTCCATAGTAGGAATCATCCCTCCAACCAGATTGGGGATGCTGGCTGGGATGATAACCTCCTCTCAAGTTACCATTATACATACCACCCCTAGGGGGGCGGTTATTCCTGAAATCCCTATTACAATTGTTATGATATGAAGGAGGGGGAGGAAGCAGGGGGACAAACCCCCCCTACCCCTTTTCCCAGGGTTACCTCGACCCCTCTGAAAGTTCATGGGGCGACCCTGACCATTCCCATCATAAGAAGGGGTATTAGGTCTAGGAACAAGTCTCGGAGTATTGGGAAGTAAGTTACTTGATACTTTAGAAGTGGGGCAGACAATAGGTGCACCATCTACATTGGGATGTCCTTAGGAAGGATAGGATACTGGGTGAAGCCCTACCCAATCGCCCCCAATTTATTTATAGATGAGCCCCAACCCTTAGAGATTTTATTGCCCTTGGAGTGACTGACCCACCTATTTTTAGAGAAAACAGAATTTTTAGGTTTCTATGCTTGTGGCAGATGCATAGCATGCAGACAATGCAAATGTAATATTTAAAAAGTAAAGAGGTCACTTCCTTTTCTACGAATCAGAAGTACCAGATTAAGAATCTGACTACATGTAACAACCAGGGGGTTGCATATATATGCTGGAGTGCAATTGTGGACTCCAATATATTGATAGAACCTCCATACCCCTGAGTGTACACATTGGGGAGCATTTTAACAACATTAAAAAGGGATTAAGGTCCCACAGTGTCTCCAAACATTTTAGAGTCTGTCATGACAGGGACCCCAGGGGTCTTAAGTTTTGGGGTCTAGAGAACGTTGATAGACACATTATATACGTCGATTAAGCCAGAGAGAATCATTCTGGATCTTTGAGGCTAAGGTTTTGAAGCCAGATGGGTTAAATGTCAACTTCGACTTGAATTGTTTCATTTCCGATAGGTAGCAGCTTTTTATGACCCCTTTTAAATTAGAGTTCTAATTAAGTTTCTTTTATAAATATTTTTTATGATATTTGTAATTGACTGTTTTTTATTTGTAATGATTTTTAGGTTTGTTGATTTTTATTTTGTGGATGTGCAGGATGACAGCGGGTGTTTTTTTTTTTTGTGTCTTTTTTATTTCCTTATTATATGAACTAGACTGATATGTGCCATGCTTTTTTAATAATGTCCATGTCTCCTTGCGATTCTGTGTGTATATAAGCAGACAGGTGATGCTAGTTGGCTCCGCCCCGCTGTGGAAGGTCATGTGAATGTAACGCGTATAGGGGAGGCGCCACGTCTGACGTCACCCACTGTCATCCTGGATCTCCATGTTTGTGTCTGCTCCTACATGAGCTGTTTAAATGAGGCCCTTGTGAGTAGTCATTGTATTGCTATTTGAATTATGGGTTGCCTAAGCCAGTGGTTCTCAACCTCAGTCCTCAAGTACCCCCAACAGGACATGTTTTCAGGTTTTCCTTTATCTTGCACAGGTGTTTTAAATCAGAGTCACTGGCTTGGTATTTTGGACAGCTATTTTATCTAAGAGAAATTCCCAAAACATGGCCTGTTGGGGGAACTTGAGGACTGAGGTTGAGAACCACTGGCCTAAGCCACCTAGAAATTGTGGAATGAGAGCCAGGCTGTCCTTGATGGGGACCCTCAGGAATGACGGAGAGAGTCAATCAGCCTGAAAGAAGTCATGGCTGAGACATAAACTCGAAGAGCTCATACCACATGCAAACAATGGAGGGAAATCTCCTTGGAATGTAAAGAAGCAAGAGAGAGGTATGAAAGTATATGTGAAAGGAAGAAACCACCTAGGGAGAAAAGAGGAGAGAATCTCAAGGCAACTGTGTCTCTGTATAGTAAATGGGTTATCACAAAACCCAAACTCCCCTGCGCATGCACCCCACAGCCACAGGATAGAAATTGAGACACACATGTGCCACAGTACAATAACAGAGCCATGGGTCAAATGTGAAAAACAGTTGCAGCCCTGAACCAGAGAATGTCTGCAACACCATCAAAAGAGTCACTCGTGTCCTAGCATTAGCTCCGGTTGGGAAGTAGCAGGAGAACTTCTCCATGAAAACGGGAATAAGCACCAATAACGTACCACAGTGGTGGTCTGGAGCAGCAAACACAACAACTAAGTGCTGGAGAATGCCAGTGCTGGACCCAGTAAAGCATGTCACAAGCCAATCTTCGAACCACAGAAAGACATACTCCAATACTTATTGGTAAATCTAGAGGACATTGTACAATCAGACTGTAATGTGTATTGTCAGCTTTGTTACTAAGGCAACATTACTTCAACACTTTAAGGCTGGGTTCACACCAGATGGAATTTTCTGACAACTGGGCTATATTGCTGCACACAGGGGATTGGACACTGGCAAACTAAAAAAAATTTAGTCAGCCAGATATCATCCCTCTCACTCCCATCATGCTTCTGTTTCATGCTGGGTTTTTAAGGCTGGGTTCACAAATTCCATCTGTGTCCCTTAACCACATGTCTACCAAGGTACGTTTTTAAACGGCGGGGTAGGCAAGTGGTGAAACAAACTCACAACTTCTGCAGTTTTGAGCTTGATGCCGGCTTTAAAAAAGTAAAGTAATTTGGATGTGGCTCACAGCAGGGGTCTGGTCCATCCCTGTTCTCCATTTCAGGAACGAATCAGGTCCGAATTTTTGCCTGAATTCAGACTTGAAACAGAGCCAAAGATGCACAGGACCCCTGTGCAACCTGCTCCACAGCTGCCCCAGAGCTGTGTGAACCGGCTCCATTGAGAGACGGTCACAGTCTCCTGTCATGCAAATTAGATGTGGGTAAACCTGCTTCCAATTCCCATAGGTGTGAACCCAGCCTAAAGCCTCATACACACGATCGGATTTTCCGCAGACAAAACCTCAGACTTTTGTCCGAAGGGCATTGGCCCCAAACTTGTCTTGCATACAACCGGCACACAATTGTCGGCCAACAAACACAAACGTAGTGACGTACTACGTGGTTTTTCAACTCTTTAGTGCCACCCTTTGGGCTCCTTCTGCTAATTTTGTGTTAGTAGAAGTTTGGTGAGTGTTGATTCGTGCTTTTCATTTTGTGCTTTAAATTTCACGCTTTTCAGTTTATTTCTGAATGGCCGTTCATCAACCAGACATGTTGTGGAATCGGAGGAGATAACGTGTTATTTATTATTGGCCTTGGAGTTATTGCTTTGACCCAAGTCCAGTCCAGGAACAGGAGGAGGAGGATTTTTTGGACCAAAAATTGGTTGCTTTATTAATCGTGACCAATTATGTCATATGCCCTTGCAGGAGAGTAATCCAGATGATTTTTGGAATTATCTCCGGATGACGGACCCCTGCTTTCACCAACTCTTGGCATTGTTAACCCCCTATATTAAGAAGCAGGACACATGCATGAGGCTTTTATTTTATTTTTTGCTTGAATACTTGAATGCTTGATTTGATTTGGTAAATTTTCTATATTTTTGGATGCATAGAATGCACTTTTTGGTTAAGATCTATTGGCAGATAGCATGTCTAATTTTATTTGTTTTCTTTTCTTTTTTAATGCACAATAAAAATTGTGGAGAATAATACTTGGCTATGTGTTTTACTTCAAATGACAGTTTGGGAGTAGGCAGTTACATTTTAAAAAATGTAAAATTAACAAGGGACACCAACATAATTGTATCTTTGATCTTAAAAACTACGGGATAATGGTGTTGTGGTAATTGCAACAAAAAAAAAAAACAACAAGCATAATATTATTCTTGATATCACTAGAAAAAAAAAGAAGTAACTCTATCAGCATCACCAGCAAAGCAGCTTCATTATTATCCCATTAAAGAAGAAGAGAATTGTGCGCTGCATTTCGAGATTTCATAGTTTGCCGCATCACAAATGTTAATTCTCCATTACGAATAATGCTAGTTTACAAGACCGACCGCTTCTGGCTCGTCCTTGCTTCCGAGCATGCGTGTTTGTACTTTGGACTTTTTTCCGACGGACTTGTGTACACACGCTCGGGAAATCAGACAACAGACATTTGTCATAGGAAAATTTTAAAGCCTGCTATCCAACATTTGTCTGTGGAAAATCTGACAACAATTGTCCGATGGAGCATACAAGCGGTCGGATTTTCTGCCAACGGCCTGTCATCACACAATTCCCGTCAGAAAATCCGATTGTGTGTGCGAGGCTTAAGGCCCTTTGCACTTTGGGCCATTCAGGTGTAGTGCTTCAATCTCAGCGCTTTGGTGTGTGCAGCGTACTTCCCTGCTGCAGGCAGCCTGTCAAGTGTCAAAGTCTATGGCAGCCTATGGCTGAATATGGCTAAAACCTATACCAAGTTCTACCTGCATTTAGCGGCCTGTCCTTTCATGGTCAAGCTTCTGAAATGCAGAAGACCTACATTAGACCTTCGATCACTCATATTGCAGGTATCAGAGAGGATTTTTTGAAATTGGTTTGGGCTTACAAAGGCCTGTACCTCAATATACAATATACATCCCCCTAGTATACATTTGGTGATGGGGGTGTGCATTAGAGGTACAGGAATAGCTGTTGAACAACATTTTGGCTTCTGTGAGATGGAGAACCTCTTCGTTTGGCCAAGTGTAAAATCACATTCTTTGTGGGATGCTACAGTGTTTTTTGTATATCTTAGAACAGTGTTTCTCAACAGTCCTTAAGGCGCCCCAACAGGTCATGTTTTCAGGCTTCCCATTATTTTGCACAGGTGATTTGATCAGTTTCACTGCGTTAGTAATTACCACAGCCGTTTCATCTGAGGGAAATCCTGAAAACATGACCTGTTGGGGCACCTTGAGGACTGGAGTTGAGAAACACTGTGTTAGAACACCAATAGCCAACACGGCTAATCAGGAAACCATACAAAACCAGGAAGGACCATGGACAGCTCCACTCTACTCTCTTTTGTAATCCTCTGTATAAAGCAGAAGACTTTACCATCCAAAACACAGAAGCACATAAATGGCTTTACTAAAAGGAGAAAATATACTGTTTTTGCACATATTTTCAATTATTTATTTATTTATTTTTTTTTTCAATTTCAGTATTAACCACTTACGGACCGCCCACCGTCGTTATACGTCGGTATTTTGAAGAGGAATATCGTTGTTATGGCAGCAGCTAGCCATAAACCCGGTATCCTCTTCTTCAGTAGGCGGTCTGCTTCAAGATAAAAGTGGTCTCTGCGGGGAATTCACAGCAAGATCACTTTTAATGGTGCCCCCGCTGATTACCGGAGCCGTCGTAGCGGCGGAGGTGATAGGATTCTCTCCCTAGCCTGACATGGAGACGAGTGAGAGGAAGATGGCCCCCACCCATCTCCATATCATTGCAGGGCAGAAGCGACGTCAAAACGTCACTTCCGCCCATAGCTCTTAAAGGGCCTTTTTTTTTTACATTTTTTCAAATGACATTTTTTTTTTTATTTCATTTTAGTGTAAATATGAGATCTGGGGTCAAAAAGACCTCAGATCTCATGTTTAAGAGATCCTGTCATGCTTTTTTTTCTATCACAAGGGATCTTTACATTCCTTGTAATAGGAATAAAAGTGACACATTTTTTATTTTTTTTTAAAGAACAGTGTAAAAATAAAAGGTAAAATAAATAGGAAAAAAAAAATTTAAACGCGCATCGTCCCACCGAGCTCGCGTGCAGAAGCGAACACATACGTGAGTAGCGCCTGCATATGAAAACAGTGTTCAAACCACACATGTGAGGTATCGCTGCGATTGGTAAAGCAAGAGCAATAATTCTAGCTCTAGACCCTCTCTGTAACTCAAAACATGCAACCTGTAGAATTTTTTAAACGTCGCCCATGGAGATTTTTAAAGGTAAAATTTGTCACCATTCCACGAACGGACGTAATTTTGAAGCGTGACATGTTGGGTATCAATTTACTTGGTGTAACATTATCTTTCACAATATAAAAAAAATTGGACTAACTTTACTGTCTTTTTTAATTCAAAAAAGTGTATTTTTTCCCAAAAAAGTGCGCTTGTAAGACCGTTGCGTGAATACGGTGTGACAGAAAGTATTGCAACGACTGCCATTTTATTCTCTAGGTTTTTAGAAAAAAATAATATATAATGTTTGGGGATTCTAAGTAATTTTCTAGCAAAAAAAAATGTTTTTAACTTGTAAACAACAAATCTCAGAAAGCGGCTCGTTCCTTAAGTGGTTAAAGATTTAAAACATTTTTACCTAGATAATAATGAAATACTACTCTTAAATGTCATATTTACAATTCTCAGCCAACAGCTGGAGCTCTAGGGGTTGATTTCCTAAAGGCAAATAGGTTGTTCACTTTGCAGGGTAATTTTTCGCTTAGCATGGCAGTGAATATGGTGGAAATTTAGTAAGCTACTTCCTGTCTTATGCCACGTACACACGAGCGGACTTTACGGCAGACTTTGCCCGGTGGACTTTTCAACGTACTTTACGATGGACTTTCTGAATGAACGGACTTGCCTACACACAATCCACCAAAGTCCGTCGAATTCGTACGTGATGACGTACGACCGGACTAAAACAATGAAGTTCATAGCCAGTAGCCAATAGCTGCCCTAGCGTGCCTTTTTGTCCGTCGCACTAGCATACAGACGAGCGGACTTTTCGACCGGACTTGATTTCGACGGATTGATTTAAAACATGTTTCAAATCTAAGTCCGTCCAACTTTTGAGAAAACAAAGTCCGCTGGAGCCCACACACGATCGAATTGTCCGACGAAATCCCGTCTGCCGTAAAGTCCGCTTGTGTGTACGCAGCATTAGAGTAGCTCCAATCTATGGAGAAGCAATGGAGCCACCCTTGGACAGCAACATTGTTGATCTGGAGAGAGGGTAGTATTAGATGCGCTAGCAGATTTAGATGGACTTGATTAATTAAAGGGTTAGGCTACCTGTGGATGATTCTTTTCTTTTTTTGAGCAGCCCCCTGGCTGAAAATAAAAACAAATAATTTACCTCATCCACACAAGTGAGGTAGATGGGGGAATCCTCCCTGCTGTGCTATTGTATCCTGTCAGCTGACTGACTGCAGTTGCTGATCAAATTAAAGTTTTCAACAGTCCTATTCAGCCGAAGTCAACCAATTAGATCAACTTCTTTCTAGCAGGAAATTCGTCCAGCCCCTGCTGAATCAGCTAAATTTTGATCCATCTATGTCCAGCTTGTTTTAACCTTTATAAAAGAAAAATACTATTTGCTGTCCACAAACACCATTCCATAATTATACATGAATTCAGTTTTAAAAATATGCATTCATGCTACTCCCATACCACGTGTGAGACTTTCACAGCCTAGATGCATAGAGGGGCCCAAAATCCAAGGAGCACCTTTGGGCTTTTAAGGAGCATACATTACGCATAAATTACGCACCTATACAAAGTTGTTAGTTAATAAGATATTTCTAACACACATCATAGGCATACTTATGCCGCGTACACACGATCGGACATTCTGACAACAAAATCCTGGATTTTTTCAGACAGATGTTGGCTCAAACTTGTCTAGCATACACATGGTCACACAAATGTTGTCAGAAATTCCGAACGTCAAGAATGTGGAGATGTATAACACGTATGACAGCCGAGAAAAATAAAGTTCAATAGCCAGTGCGGCTCTTCTGCTTGATTCCGAGCATGCATGGAATTTTGTGCGTCGGAATTGTATACACACGATCAGAATTTCCGACAACAGATTTTGTTGTCGGAAAATTTGAGATCCAGCTCTCAAATTTTTGCTGTTGGAAATTCCGACAGCAAATGTCCGATGGAGCCTACACACGGTCGGAATTTCCGACAAACAGCTCACATCGAACATTTGTTGTCGGAAATTCTGACCGTGTGTACGTGGCATTAGAATTACACCCCAAAACACAATACTACTCATCTAGAGTATGGCGATACCACATTGTGTGGGACTTTTTCACAGCCTGGCCACATAGAGGGGCCCAAAATCCAAGGAGCACCTTCAGGCATTCTAGGGGCATAAATTACACATCTAATTTCCTGACTACCCATCACATTTTTGGAGGCCCTGGAGCACCAGGACAGTGAAACCACCCTCAAAAGTATCACATTTTGGAAAGCAAACATCCCAAGGTATTCTCTAAGAGGCATGGTGAGTCATGGGAATGCAAATGTATTTTTTTTACACAAGGTTATCAATTAATAAGATATTTCTAACACACAAGCACAGGCATACTTAGAATTTCACCCCAAAACACATTTTGCTACTCTTCCCAAGTATGACGATACCGCATGTGTGAGACTTTTTCACTGTTTGGACTGATTATGTACTGGACATTGTATCTTGTGCATCACATAAATCAACCAATACACCGTAATGGTTAATGTGTCACCTATAGCAGTATCGCAGTACCTATAAGCCAAGCAAGCCTAGCATACTGGTGTGTGGCTTCCCCCAGGAATGCCATATTTACTGGTCAAAAAGTGCAGGAGGCTTAAGAAAATATGAACAAAGCAGTTTGTGGGGTTCCAGGAGTGGAGTTGTCCACAGGAGAAGGCTGGGACTGGTAGTCAGACATATGTGCAGATGGGTCAGTTCACGTGACAGGCAGAGACATGGTCAGCTAACAGGAAAAAGATTGGTCCAGGCAGCAGGCAGAAATATGATCAATAAACAGGCCAGGGTTATTATAGGCGGAAGGCAGAGGTAACACAGCACTGGTGTCGTGAGATCAGAAACACAGTTGCTGTCTGCACTAGTCTACTGACAGCATGACTTGTAAAGCAGCCATCTGGAACACTGGGGGTCCATAGCCCTACATTGGATGTGATGATGCAATGGGACAGTCCACCGTCATATCGTGGGGAAGCACCATCTGTCGGTGGCAGCAGAAGATCAGGTGAGTAAATGTGGAAAAACTTTCTCCCATAGAATGAACTAGCAAATAACCCTCGCAGTGCAGGTGAGGGCCCACTGCAAGAACATTTTCCTTAGGTTTCCCGGAGATGGGCTTAAAAAATGTTGATGAGAGGGGAAGGCAAAGTATAAGTAGTATTTATAGGGGAAATGCTGCGCTATCTGGATGTTAGCATGAGTGCCTTGATGCAATGACATGACACTAAAAAAAGAAAAAATGTGTTGATGTGCAAACAAAGTCTTTTTACCATAGAGCGTTTGTTCACAGCCTCACAACCCTTATCATCCACATATGGGTTGAAATGTATAAAGTGCCTCTGTGCTAGTAAAAAAAATATAAATATAAGTGTTTTTGTGCAAACTCCAAAAAATTCATACAAAATAAAATCAAAAACTTCATGTATCAAATATAGTGATCTAAATACATGCAAAAAAAAAAAAAAAAAAACGAATATATTTAAAGTAATCCAGTGATCAAAAGTGCCAATAAATGTCAAAATTTCATATAAATAGTAACATCATTAAATATTGAAGTCCATTACAAATATATTCACAGCTTGTACTGGTGATACAACTCATGTTCTCGTGTTCACTCAAGTGCTCCCCCTTATGTGTGTTCACTCACCTTAGAGCATGTGACCTCACAATTAAGTTTAGTCAGAACATTCTTGTGAACCACCCCTGGGTTCAGTGTCAGTAATGGAGTTCTGGGCTGCTCAGTCCTGCTGCTTCCACACTTGTGCAAAACATAAAGGGACTTGATAGTGCGATACCGTTTTATAAAATAATTTTATTAATAAACCATAACCTCTCTGACAGGGTACTCACATTTGCTGGGTGCTTCAGTGCACCACTCTATAGAAAGCCAAACAAAATGCCAAAAAGCCGAAATAGTGTGTGTCTCCTTTCTGAGACAAGTCAGCTGTCTCCTGCTCTGTCCTGTCCCCTCCCCAACATGTGCCGATACATGGATAAATCGTATCTTCCTCAGGGGGGACAGGATGGAGCAGGAGACAGCTGGCTTCTATCAGAAAGGGGGGAGCACTTGAGTGAACATGAGAACATGATTTTTGTCACCAGTACAGGCTGTGAATATTTTTGGAATGGACTTCAATATTTAATGATGTTACTATTTATATGAAATTTTGACATTTATTGTATGTGCACTTAGCACTTTTGATCACTGGATCACTTTAAATATATTTTTATTTTATTTTTTGCATGTACAGTAGAATCTTGGATTACGAGCATAATCCGTTCCAGGAGAATGCTTGTAATCCAAAGCACTCATATATCAAAGCGAGTTTCCCCATAGAAGTCAATGGAAACGAAGATAATTTGTTCCGCATTGATTTCTATTGCATGCAATACCGCATGTGGCCAGAGGTGGGGGGGGGGGCGCTGGAGAGCCTCGGAAATTCTCGGGGACAGCTCGGCTGAACTCGGAAAGCCTCAGAAAGACTCGGGAACGGAGTATTTCGGAGTCATTCCGAGTATTTCCAAACAGCTCTGAACAGCTCTGAATCGTTCCGAGTGTCACCGGCGCCCCTGCACCTCTGGCCAAATGCAGTACTGCACACCCCATTAGCTTGAATTCTGCTCATTTTGCAAGACAACACTCACAAACTGAGTCAGAATTAAAAAAAAAAAAAGTTGCTCGTCTTTCAAAACACTTGTTAACCGCGTTACTCGTTAACCAAGGTTCCACTGTATTTGGATCACTATATTTGATACATGAAGTTTTTGATTTTATTTTGTATGAATTTTTTGGAGTTTGCACGAAAACATTTTATATATTTATTTTACCAGCACAGAGGCACCTTAAACATTTCAACACATATGTGGATTATAAGATTTGTGATTCTGTGATCACACGCTCTATAGTAAAAAGACTAGTAAAATGAAGGATTCGCCCTGGGACTTTAAATGAAGTGGGTACTGTTTCCGCCAGTAAACATAACAGTAGTAAATACAGTATATGGTTTATTCAAGTAAAATTGTTTACATGCATAGATAACACCAACAGTTGTCAAAAAAAAGATACTGGTATATAAACAAGAAATATTGGTACATGGATGTAATAGCAGTCATAGTACACGGGCATCATACTACCCGACTAGTTTCGCGAGATCCAGCTCGCTCTTCAGGGGTGGATGTATGTAACATTGTACCTAAGTTAAAAAGGTATATAATTGGCAAAATGGCACAGTATTAGTTATAAAGGCACATGGTAGGAGGGGTTATGGGTCCCCATACTCACCACTGAGCTTGACCATGGCTACAGGTGTGCGGCTCCAAGATAGCGGCAGCAGGTGCCTCACCAGGGAGCTGATCCAAAGTCCAGGCCTCTTATTTCATGCATATATATCTTTATACTAATACTTATTGATTCTACTTTACTACTTTAGATGCCTGACAAACATACTTATGTTTACAGCCTACACTCTTTTTGAACTAACAAGGTCTCTAGGGTTACATCACTACACCTATGCCATGCCTGCTCGCCATTTGGCCCCTGGTGGGGTCCCATCTGACTTCGCCCCCTCAGCTCTCTGGTGAGGCACCTGCTGCCACTATCTTGGAGCCGCACACCTGTAGCCATGGTCAAGCTCAGTGGTGAGTATGGGGACCCATAACCCCTCCTACCCTGTTCCTTTATAACTAATACTGTGCCATTTTGCCAATTATATACCTTTTTATCTTAGGTACAATGTTACACACATCCACCCCTGAAGAGCAAGCTGGATCTCACTAAACTAGTCGGGTAGTATGATGCCCATGTACTATGACTGCTATTACATCCATGTACCAATATTTCTTGTTTATATATCTTTTTTTGGCAACTGTTGGTGTTATCTATATACAATATACTGTATTTACTACTGTTATGTTTACTGGCGGAAACGGTACCCACTTCATTTAAAGTCCCAGGGCGAATCCTTCGTTTTACTATATGTTATAGGGATGGAAGTGTATTACTGGGGACATCAGACCTTTCTCTTTTTTCTTTATATGGTAAAAAGACTTTGCAAGTCAACACATTTTTTATTTATTTAGTGTCATTGCATCAAGGCACTCATGCTAACATCCAGATAGCGCAGCATTTCCCCTATAAATATTGCATTTGCATGGTTGTATGGGATGTGATCAGTGCTAGCAGCTGTCCTGATAGGAGGTGTTACATATTTACAGATTTTGGGTAGCTCGCAAGATTTCTTGATTTTAGAAAGTATAAGTAGGTTACAGTATACTTCAGCTATTAGGCTACATTTAGACGTGCACCATACCCTCTGCTCCTCCGAAAAGCAGTCCACATTCGGATCGATTTTCAGAGGCGATTGACAGGTAGTGACTGAGGAGGCGATGTGATGTTCCATTCAATCCCATTTTTGCAGAATAAACGTACCACCGTTGCGGGGTGTTTTCGACACTTCCCCATTCTCTTGAATGGGTTGCCATTCGTGGGTAGGGATGAGCCGAACACCCCCCGGTTCAGTTTGCACCAAAACCTGCGAACGGACAGAAAATTTGCACGAACGTTAAAACCCCATTGACGTCTATGGGACTCGAACGTTCGAAATCAAAAGTGTTAATTTTAAAGGCTAATTTGCATGGTATTGTCCTAAAAAGGGTGGGGGGGGGGGGCGGGGTCCTGCCCCAGGGGACATGTATCAATGCAAAATAAAGTTTTAAAAACGGCCATTTTTTCGGGAGCAGTGATTTTAATGATGCTTAAAGTAAAAAAAAAAAAAAGTGAACTATTCCCTTAAATATCGTACCTGGGGGGGTGTCTATAGAATGCCTGTAAAGTGGCGCGTGTTTCCCGTGCTTAGTACAGTCCCTGCACAAAATGACATTTTTAAAGGAATAAAAGTCATTTAAAACTGCTTGCGGCTTTAATGTAATGTCGGGTCCTGGCCATATGGATGAAAATCAGTGAGACAAATGGCATGGGTACCCCCCAGTCCATTACCAGGCCCTTTGGGTCTTGTATGTATATTAAGAGGAACCCGCACCCAAATTAAAAAAAAGGAAAGGCGTGGGGCCACCAGGACCTATATACTCTGAACAGCAGTATACAGGCGGTGCAAACAAGACAGGGACTGTAGGTTTGTTGTTAAGTAGAATCTGTTTGTAATTTTGAACTGGTACATTTTTAATGTGTTTAGCTCCAGCCAAAAAATCTATTTTAAGCTTTTTGGAAAACATAGGGAAGGGTTATGACACCTGTGACATTTGATTTGCTGTCTGTGCTCCTCTTCAGAAGATTTCACCCCACTTTCTGTCCCAATGACAAATGTTTTTAGAAAATGTGGGGTTTTTAGTGAAACAAGGATTGGTGATAAAGCATCAGTGGAAAGGAGAAATGTTTTTCCCATATTAACTCTTACAGGAGAGAATTTCCCTTCCTATGGGGTAGATTTCATCTCACTTCCTGTTGTCTCCTTCCGTTTGCAAGTAGGAGTCGTTTGTAAGTTGGATGTTTGAAAGTAGGGGCCTGCCCTATATACTCTGCAGAAATTTGGACCTTAGGTGTTGGTGTTGCCACAACACTGTAAGCCCTCACAGGGCCCTGCTGTGAAATATTAGATCAAGAATTGTAATTACATGCCCCTGTTGAATAGGGGCAGAAAAATTGGGCCTTTGAGGGACTCCTCAGGAGGACATGGTGGGGCTAGGGAAGGAGTCACTGACGCCATTGATCCGAGGGAAGAGGCCGCGTTGGCAGCTGCTTTGCCAGACAAAGTACCCTGAGTCTGGGTGAGAGAGGATGAGGATGATGAGGACAGCTTGGTCATCCACTCGACCAAGTCTTCCGCATGTTGGGGCTCAACACGGCCAGCTGCCGAAAAAAAGCCAAGCGTGTCCCACGGCCACGTGGTGATGAGGATGCACCATGTCCATGACCAGCACTGTTGCCTCTAGACACAGAGCCTGCTTGCCCTCTTTTATTGGCTTGTGACTGTCTGCCTCTCCTTGTTGGCCTTCCAGACATACTATTGGCCTGCAGTGAGCTACACAAAACTGGGATATATATAGATATAGATATATAGATATATCTATATATCTATATATAGATAGATATAGATATATAGATATCTATAGCTATCTATCTATCTATATATATATATATATATATATATATATATATCTCTATATATCTCTATCTATCTATCTATCTATCTATCTATCTATCTATCTATCTATCTATCTATCTATCTATCTATCTATCTATCTATCTCTATATATATATATATATATATATATATATATATATATATATATATACATACACCTATTATACTGCAGCTAGCAGAGAATCAACTGCCTGCCTGTAGTATTATTAGTATGATAACACCTGCACTTGTCTTCAGGTAGCTATACTGTAGGTGCAACTAAGAGCCTACACAAGCACATGGCTGCAGGTAAAAAAACAAACAGGAAAAAGAAATTCCCCCAAAGAAGGCAAATAATCCAAACACAATCTGCCAAACAAAACAATATATTTATTAAACTACAAAACACCACACAATATTACAAAAATTGAGCAATATAGGGAATATGTCAAATGACCAAATTAAAACTGATAACGTTATCATTAAAAACACCGGAGCCGCGGCCAAACATACCCCATACATACACCAATCACAGCAGCAATTCCTACTACATAGGTTAGTAGCGTATATAAGAAAACCTCAAGTCAGTCCAAGTGTAGGTAGTGAGGTGGTATGGGCGTAAGGGTAGATGAATGGATGTAAAATAGAAAATTATTGAATCATACACAGCATTGCATGAAAGCTATTTGCAGTCCGGGAACTCATCCCAAAAGCATAGAAAAGCAGTTGAGTTGGTCGGCAATGGCCGCTGAAGGTAATTAGAGCCAGGGATGTGTAGGCAAAGCAGTTGTATTGTAGAAGGCAGGTAGGGGGAGCACAAACGACTCAGACTATAAACATTACATATTGGAGTGATACTTCTCTCACCAGATAGATCAGCAGGTCATGTAGTCGTACGCTCTACCCCCGATGGTGACTAGTAGGTATCAAAGCCAGACTGCATATGCCTTTGCCGTTAGTAGAAAGTGTCCCGTTCCGTCGGCTCCTTCAGTAAGGGGATGAAGGCCGGCCGTCAGCTGTGGGTTCCAGATCATCCATTCAAAATACCATGGACTCGCGGCTCCGAGGTGACGTGCTGACGTCACGTGCTGACGCGTTTCACCAGCCAATCACCGCTGGTTTCCTCAGAGCAGGGAGGGGATCCGTGAGCAGGGATTAAATAGACTAGATAATAGAAGATGTAAATACATCAAATGACCACCAGATGTCGCACACGGTTACCACTCATCACAGACATTTCAGCAAAGACAGTGTCTCGCAATTGGCTATATATGAGAAGCTGCAATCGATAGTGCAGATAACTGCACCTCAGATAAGCAGCATTACAATTAGAGAAATATTTGATGAAAGTGGGAGTAGATATATATATGCTCAGAGAACACACAGGAGGAAAACAAAAAACACACAGACTACCGGGTTTTTCACCCTAAGGTTAGAACTGAGAGACCCAAAAGCCTAAAGTAATTAGAATAGTGAACCAAAAAGACAGAGAAAATAGATAGCTTATTTCTCCAAAAAGGACTGAAGGCTACATTCGATATTTAACCCATTGGGGGCCATCGCTTCCAAATAGTATGTCCACATCTTTTCCTTCTGGAGAAGAATGGTATCGAAGTCGCCACGTCTTGTAGGTAAATTTAACCTATAGATTCCCTTAACCATTAGGCCCCTTGGGTCACGATTATGAAATTGAGCGAAATGTTATGAAATGGGGTGTTCATCATTTATTTTCTTGATACCAGCAATGTGTTCACGAATCCTCACCCTTAGAGCCCTTTTAGTTTTCCCCACATAGATTTTATTACATGGGCAAACAAGTGTATAAACTATTCGAGTAGTGGAACAGTTTATGAATTGTTTGATCTTAAAATCTGCTCCTCCACGGGGGTTCGGGAACACATTTGTCTGGTGGACATACTTGCAAATATTGCAATGTCCACATTTGTACATACCTGGGGAAATTCTAAAGCCACTTAACCAGTTTTCCTGAGTAGTCCGAGTATACTCAGAATGGACCAGGAGGTCACCAAGATTATTGGATCTTTTAGCTGTCAGGAGAGGTCTTGGACTCAAGTTCAGAGATCAGGGGGGCAGATTTCAAAATATGCCAGTGTTTTTGTAGAACTCCCTGAACACTTTTCCATTGGGATCCATATTTAGTAATGATCCTCGGGAAATTTTGTTCAGTATTTCCCCTTTGGTCTTCATTTTCAGTATGTAAAGAGTTGACAGAGGTTGAGAGAAGTTCATCCCGATTTTTAGAGGTGGCTTTTTTCATAGCTTTCTTGAGGGACCTATGTGAGTATCCTCTTTGTCTAAATCTTTGATACATCTCAGACGCCTCTTTATGGAATTCCTCCTCCACAGAACAATTCCGTTTGATCCTTAGGAATTGTCCTGTGGGTATCCCATTAATTAATTAATTAATTAATGGTTTAGGGTGGTGACTTTGAGCAGACAGCAGGGTGTTGGCTGCTGTCTCCTTTCTAAAAGTGCAAGTAACAATTTCATTTCCAGACCTTCGTATGGAAAGATCGAGGAAGGAGAGCGTCTCAGGATGGTATAAGTAGGTCAGATGTATATTTTGATTGTTACTATTAAGTTCAGACATGAAGTCCTCAAGTTGTTGAACTGAACCAGTCCATACCATCAAAACGTCATCAATGTACCTCAGCCACAGGAGGGAGTGGCTGAGGTACAGAGAGGACTGATAGACCATCATCTCCTCCCAGAGTCCCAGATGGAGGCAAGCATATGAGGGAGCCCATGGTGCCCCCATACTGGTGCCTCTGATCTGCTGGTAGTAATGACCAAGGAATTGGAAGAAATTGTTATTCAGCATAAATTCAAGAAGTTCCCCAATAAATTCATTTTGAGCACCCTGTTGAGGGTAATGAAGATCAAGAAAGAACATGGTAGCCTCAATACCACAATGGTGTGGTATTGACGTATACAGGCTCTCCACGTCAATACCCACCAGAAGGGCATCTGTGGGCATAGCAAAATGGCGTAATTTAACAAGGACATCTCTACTGTCACGAACAAAGGAAGGAAGCAAGTTTACCATATGTTTAATCAGAGAATCTAATGGCGTAATTTAACAAGGACATCTCTACTGTCACGAACAAAGGAAGGAAGCAAGTTTACCATATGTTTAATCAGAGAATCTATGTATTTGCCAGTTTTTTCTAGGGGCCCTTTATAGCTGAAACAATTGGCCTACCGGGGGGGCAAGTAAGGGATTTATGAAGTTTGGGGATTATGTAAAAGGTGGGAATATTCATTTCATCCACCCTAAGAAAAAGAAATTCCTTTTTAGTCAGAAGACCTGCTTCCATTCCCTGTTTAAGTTTTCCATTTAGTGCTTCAACTAGAGCGGGAAAGGGGGAACTTGTGAGTTTTTTATAGGTAGAGGTGTCACCAAGAAGCCTTAGTGACTCATCCTCATACATTTTCTCACTTAGAAGTACCACATTTCCCCCTTTATCGCTCTTCTTAATCACCAGGTTAGGTGCATTTTGTAGGTCAGATAAGGCTTTTCTTACGCTATTTGTAAGGTTGTTAGGACCGACCCACTTCCAATTTATTTTCATCAGATCTAATTTAACTTGATCCAGAAATAGCTGCAACCACTTATGCTTAGATAGTGGGGGCATTTTAGTGGATCGAATTTTCAAGTCAGAAGGTCTTCTCAAAGAATGGCACAGGTTTCCATCTAGATCACTTTCAGAGTTCTCATCCAGCAAGGATATTAGGCATTCGATAGCCTCCTTTTCATCCCTATCAAGAGAGGACTCCGAAGTAAAAGCGTTGTTAAGTCTTTTTTTATGCCATAATTTGAAGAGGACCTTCCTTAAAAATAAACTAACATCCTTAAAAACCTCAAACTCATTCATGGATGACGTTGGGGAGAAGGAGAGGCCCTTCTTAAGTAGATTTATATGAACCTCAGTGAGATGAAACTCGGAGAGGTTTACTATATTAAGGTCCATTGGAGCACCGTCAGAAATATTCAACGTCTCCTCTGGTTTCTCAATCTCCCACTCGTCCGGCTCTGTACTCTGTCCCTTTCCTTTCCTTTTCCTTCTATTTTCCCTTTGTCTCCTTCGTTTTCTTGTTTTTTGTCTATTTTTCGCTTCGGAATCTCTTGGGGCACCTTCCCCTCTAATTCTTCTAAAAAAGAGACAGTTTTGAGGGGGGTGTCCTTATCAGGCTCACTGTCAGATGAGGAGCTATTTCTATTTTTAGACTGACGTTGTCGCTGTCTACTATTTCTAGAAAGTGATCTGCTTCTTTTCTGGGTTGTGGGGTCAAAAATATCCCCACTTTCCCAGTCAGCTAGGTTTTGTCTGAATTTTTCTTGTTTACTGTGTTTTAAACTTTTTTGAATCCTTTCAATCTCTTTTTTTATATACTCATTGTTTTTATCGAATTCAGGGTCTTGTTTAAAGGGTTCTAGTGATTTAGCACTTGCTTCAAGTTCCACACGTATCTCCTCTAGTTGTGCTTCTTCCTCACCAACTATGAGCTTTAGTAAAGATAAACCTCTGTTCAAGCACTCAGTTTTCCAAGCAGATAAGAATCTCGGGGTATGCAGATGCTCTGCAGGTATAACTCTCTCACGTAAACCCCTAGGGATGATCTGTTTGGAAATATGGGATTTCAATGAGGAAATATCCCATTTACGGTTGAGGAATTTAATTACGAGTTTTTTATGGTGTTTAAAAAGTTTTCTAATTGGTTCTCTCTCTGTTTCGCAGTTCTCCACACCAACATCAAAGGCAGTATCGATCTCAACATCAAGATCATGATTGATCATATAAGCCATATATGCGAGAGATGGATCAGATGAGATATACCCTATAAATAGCTCAGTATGGTTAAATGGAAGGCAATTGTATACAATCACACAGATAAATAGTTTGTGGTGAGGGGATCGCAAAGGCTAGGAATGGGAAACAAATCCCTAAGAAAGATTCCTATAGAAGAATGGAGGTTAGCCTGGATCAACCACAAATAAAATTACCAAAATATATAATAAGAACAGATATTCATCCAAAAAATAGGAGTGGATGCAGTTTGGATTGCCTTATGAAGCATACAAAACAAACAGGAAAAAGAAATTCCCCCAAAGAAGGCAAATAATCCAAACACAATCTGCCAAACAAAACAATATATTTATTAAACTACAAAACACCACACAA
This sequence comes from Aquarana catesbeiana, assembly GCF_042186555.1. Classification (NCBI taxonomy): domain Eukaryota; kingdom Metazoa; phylum Chordata; class Amphibia; order Anura; family Ranidae; genus Aquarana; species Aquarana catesbeiana. The sequence goes on from NC_133329.1 coordinate 364,919,351, forward strand.
TATTACAAAAATTGAGCAATATAGGGAATATGTCAAATGACCAAATTAAAACTGATAACGTTATCATTAAAAACACCGGAGCCGCGGCCAAACATACCCCATACATACACCAATCACAGCAGCAATTCCTACTACATAGGTTAGTAGCGTATATAAGAAAACCTCAAGTCAGTCCAAGTGTAGGTAGTGAGGTGGTATGGGCGTAAGGGTAGATGAATGGATGTAAAATAGAAAATTATTGAATCATACACAGCATTGCATGAAAGCTATTTGCAGTCCGGGAACTCATCCCAAAAGCATAGAAAAGCAGTTGAGTTGGTCGGCAATGGCCGCTGAAGGTAATTAGAGCCAGGGATGTGTAGGCAAAGCAGTTGTATTGTAGAAGGCAGGTAGGGGGAGCACAAACGACTCAGACTATAAACATTACATATTGGAGTGATACTTCTCTCACCAGATAGATCAGCAGGTCATGTAGTCGTACGCTCTACCCCCGATGGTGACTAGTAGGTATCAAAGCCAGACTGCATATGCCTTTGCCGTTAGTAGAAAGTGTCCCGTTCCGTCGGCTCCTTCAGTAAGGGGATGAAGGCCGGCCGTCAGCTGTGGGTTCCAGATCATCCATTCAAAATACCATGGACTCGCGGCTCCGAGGTGACGTGCTGACGTCACGTGCTGACGCGTTTCACCAGCCAATCACCGCTGGTTTCCTCAGAGCAGGGAGGGGATCCGTGAGCAGGGATAAAATAGACTAGATAATAGAAGACGTAAATACATCAAATGACCACCAGATGTCGCACACGGTTACCACTCATCACAGACATTTCAGCAAAGACAGTGTCTCGCAATTGGCTATATATGAGAAGCTGCAATCGATAGTGCAGATAACTGCACCTCAGATAAGCAGCATTACAATTAGAGAAATATTTGATGAAAGTGGGAGTAGATATATATATGCTCAGAGAACACACAGGAGGAAAACAAAAAACACACAGACTACCGGGTTTTTCACCCTAAGGTTAGAACTGAGAGACCCAAAAGCCTAAAGTAATTAGAATAGTGAACCAAAAAGACAGAGAAAATAGATAGCTTATTTCTCCAAAAAGGACTGAAGGCTACATTCGATATTTAACCCATTGGGGGCCATCGCTTCCAAATAGTATGTCCACATCTTTTCCTTCTGGAGAAGAATGGTATCGAAGTCGCCACGTCTTGTAGGTAAATTTAACCTATAGATTCCCTTAACCATTAGGCCCCTTGGGTCACGATTATGAAATTGAGCGAAATGTTATGAAATGGGGTGTTCATCATTTATTTTCTTGATACCAGCAATGTGTTCACGAATCCTCACCCTTAGAGCCCTTTTAGTTTTCCCCACATAGATTTTATTACATGGGCAAACAAGTGTATAAACTATTCGAGTAGTGGAACAGTTTATGAATTGTTTGATCTTAAAATCTGCTCCTCCACGGGGGTTCGGGAACACATTTGTCTGGTGGACATACTTGCAAATATTGCAATGTCCACATTTGTACATACCTGGGGAAATTCTAAAGCCACTTAACCAGTTTTCCTGAGTAGTCCGAGTATACTCAGAATGGACCAGGAGGTCACCAAGATTATTGGATCTTTTAGCTGTCAGGAGAGGTCTTGGACTCAAGTTCAGAGATCAGGGGGGCAGATTTCAAAATATGCCAGTGTTTTTGTAGAACTCCCTGAACACTTTTCCATTGGGATCCATATTTAGTAATGATCCTCGGGAAATTTTGTTCAGTATTTCCCCTTTGGTCTTCATTTTCAGTATGTAAAGAGTTGACAGAGGTTGAGAGAAGTTCATCCCGATTTTTAGAGGTGGCTTTTTTCATAGCTTTCTTGAGGGACCTATGTGAGTATCCTCTTTGTCTAAATCTTTGATACATCTCAGACGCCTCTTTATGGAATTCCTCCTCCACAGAACAATTCCGTTTGATCCTTAGGAATTGTCCTGTGGGTATCCCATTAATTAATTAATTAATTAATGGTTTAGGGTGGTGACTTTGAGCAGACAGCAGGGTGTTGGCTGCTGTCTCCTTTCTAAAAGTGCAAGTAACAATTTCATTTCCAGACCTTCGTATGGAAAGATCGAGGAAGGAGAGCGTCTCAGGATGGTATGAGTAGGTCAGATGTATATTTTGATTGTTACTATTAAGTTCAGACATGAAGTCCTCAAGTTGTTGAACTGAACCAGTCCATACCATCAAAACGTCATCAATGTACCTCAGCCACAGGAGGGAGTGGCTGAGGTACAGAGAGGACTGATAGACCATCATCTCCTCCCAGAGTCCCAGATGGAGGCAAGCATATGAGGGAGCCCATGGTGCCCCCATACTGGTGCCTCTGATCTGCTGGTAGTAATGACCAAGGAATTGGAAGAAATTGTTATTCAGCATAAATTCAAGAAGTTCCCCAATAAATTCATTTTGAGCACCCTGTTGAGGGTAATGAAGATCAAGAAAGAACATGGTAGCCTCAATACCACAATGGTGTGGTATTGACGTATACAGGCTCTCCACGTCAATACCCACCAGAAGGGCATCTGTGGGCATAGCAAAATGGCGTAATTTAACAAGGACATCTCTACTGTCACGAACAAAGGAAGGAAGCAAGTTTACCATATGTTTAATCAGAGAATCTAATGGCGTAATTTAACAAGGACATCTCTACTGTCACGAACAAAGGAAGGAAGCAAGTTTACCATATGTTTAATCAGAGAATCTATGTATTTGCCAGTTTTTTCTAGGGGCCCTTTATAGCTGAAACAATTGGCCTACCGGGGGGGCAAGTAAGGGATTTATGAAGTTTGGGGATTATGTAAAAGGTGGGAATATTCATTTCATCCACCCTAAGAAAAAGAAATTCCTTTTTAGTCAGAAGACCTGCTTCCATTCCCTGTTTAAGTTTTCCATTTAGTGCTTCAACTAGAGCGGGAAAGGGGGAACTTGTGAGTTTTTTATAGGTAGAGGTGTCACCAAGAAGCCTTAGTGACTCATCCTCATACATTTTCTCACTTAGAAGTACCACATTTCCCCCTTTATCGCTCTTCTTAATCACCAGGTTAGGTGCATTTTGTAGGTCAGATAAGGCTTTTCTTACGCTATTTGTAAGGTTGTTAGGACCGACCCACTTCCAATTTATTTTCATCAGATCTAATTTAACTTGATCCAGAAATAGCTGCAACCACTTATGCTTATATAGTGGGGGCATTTTAGTGGATCGAATTTTCAAGTCAGAAGGTCTTCTCAAAGAATGGCACAGGTTTCCATCTAGATCACTTTCAGAGTTCTCATCCAGCAAGGATATTAGGCATTCGATAGCCTCCTTTTCATCCCTATCAAGAGAGGACTCCGAAGTAAAAGCGTTGTTAAGTCTTTTTTTATGCCATAATTTGAAGAGGACCTTCCTTAAAAATAAACTAACATCCTTAAAAACCTCAAACTCATTCATGGATGACGTTGGGGAGAAGGAGAGGCCCTTCTTAAGTAGATTTATATGAACCTCAGTGAGATGAAACTCGGAGAGGTTTACTATATTAAGGTCCATTGGAGCACCGTCAGAAATATTCAACGTCTCCTCTGGTTTCTCAATCTCCCACTCGTCCGGCTCTGTACTCTGTCCCTTTCCTTTCCTTTTCCTTCTATTTTCCCTTTGTCTCCTTCGTTTTCTTGTTTTTTGTCTATTTTTCGCTTCGGAATCTCTTGGGGCACCTTCCCCTCTAATTCTTCTAAAAAAGAGACAGTTTTGAGGGGGGTGTCCTTATCAGGCTCACTGTCAGATGAGGAGCTATTTCTATTTTTAGACTGACGTTGTCGCTGTCTACTATTTCTAGAAAGTGATCTGCTTCTTTTCTGGGTTGTGGGGTCAAAAATATCCCCACTTTCCCAGTCAGCTAGGTTTTGTCTGAATTTTTCTTGTTTACTGTGTTTTAAACTTTTTTGAATCCTTTCAATCTCTTTTTTTATATACTCATTGTTTTTATCGAATTCAGGGTCTTGTTTAAAGGGTTCTAGTGATTTAGCACTTGCTTCAAGTTCCACACGTATCTCCTCTAGTTGTGCTTCTTCCTCACCAACTATGAGCTTTAGTAAAGATAAACCTCTGTTCAAGCACTCAGTTTTCCAAGCAGATAAGAATCTCGGGGTATGCAGATGCTCTGCAGGTATAACTCTCTCACGTAAACCCCTAGGGATGATCTGTTTGGAAATATGGGATTTCAATGAGGAAATATCCCATTTACGGTTGAGGAATTTAATTACGAGTTTTTTATGGTGTTTAAAAAGTTTTCTAATTGGTTCTCTCTCTGTTTCGCAGTTCTCCACACCAACATCAAAGGCAGTATCGATCTCAACATCAAGATCATGATTGATCATATAAGCCATATATGCGAGAGATGGATCAGATGAGATATACCCTATAAATAGCTCAGTATGGTTAAATGGAAGGCAATTGTATACAATCACACAGATAAATAGTTTGTGGTGAGGGGATCGCAAAGGCTAGGAATGGGAAACAAATCCCTAAGAAAGATTCCTATAGAAGAATGGAGGTTAGCCTGGATCAACCACAAATAAAATTACCAAAATATATAATAAGAACAGATATTCATCCAAAAAATAGGAGTGGATGCAGTTTGGATTGCCTTATGAAGCATACAAAACAAACAGGAAAAAGAAATTCCCCCAAAGAAGGCAAATAATCCAAACACAATCTGCCAAACAAAACAATATATTTATTAAACTACAAAACACCACACAATATTACAAAAATTGAGCAATATAGGGAATATGTCAAATGACCAAATTAAAACTGATAACGTTATCATTAAAAACACCGGAGCCGCGGCCAAACATACCCCATACATACACCAATCACAGCAGCAATTCCTACTACATAGGTTAGTAGCGTATATAAGAAAACCTCAAGTCAGTCCAAGTGTAGGTAGTGAGGTGGTATGGGCGTAAGGGTAGATGAATGGATGTAAAATAGAAAATTATTGAATCATACACAGCATTGCATGAAAGCTATTTGCAGTCCGGGAACTCATCCCAAAAGCATAGAAAAGCAGTTGAGTTGGTCGGCAATGGCCGCTGAAGGTAATTAGAGCCAGGGATGTGTAGGCAAAGCAGTTGTATTGTAGAAGGCAGGTAGGGGGAGCACAAACGACTCAGACTATAAACATTACATATTGGAGTGATACTTCTCTCACCAGATAGATCAGCAGGTCATGTAGTCGTACGCTCTACCCCCGATGGTGACTAGTAGGTATCAAAGCCAGACTGCATATGCCTTTGCCGTTAGTAGAAAGTGTCCCGTTCCGTCGGCTCCTTCAGTAAGGGGATGAAGGCCGGCCGTCAGCTGTGGGTTCCAGATCATCCATTCAAAATACCATGGACTCGCGGCTCCGAGGTGACGTGCTGACGTCACGTGCTGACGCGTTTCACCAGCCAATCACCGCTGGTTTCCTCAGAGCAGGGAGGGGATCCGTGAGCAGGGATAAAATAGACTAGATAATAGAAGACGTAAATACATCAAATGACCACCAGATGTCGCACACGGTTACCACTCATCACAGACATTTCAGCAAAGACAGTGTCTCGCAATTGGCTATATATGAGAAGCTGCAATCGATAGTGCAGATAACTGCACCTCAGATAAGCAGCATTACAATTAGAGAAATATTTGATGAAAGTGGGAGTAGATATATATATGCTCAGAGAACACACAGGAGGAAAACAAAAAACACACAGACTACCGGGTTTTTCACCCTAAGGTTAGAACTGAGAGACCCAAAAGCCTAAAGTATTTAGAACAGTGAACCAAAAAGACAGAGAAAATAGATAGCTTATTTCTCCAAAAAGGACTGAAGGCTACATTCGATATTTAACCCATTGGGGGCCATCGCTTCCAAATAGTATGTCCACATCTTTTCCTTCTGGAGAAGAATGGTATCGAAGTCGCCACGTCTTGTAGGTAAATTTAACCTATAGATTCCCTTAACCATTAGGCCCCTTGGGTCACGATTATGAAATTGAGCGAAATGTTGTGAAATGGGGCGTTCACCTATACTGTAGGTGCAACTGTGTGGGGTACACAGTACAGTAACTGGAAATACTTCAAAGAGCCTACACAATCACCTGGCTGCAGGTAGCTATACTGTAGGTGCAACTGTGCGGGGTACACAGTAGAGTAACTGGAAATACTTCAAAGAGCCTACACAAGCACCTGGCTGCAGGTAGCTATACTCTAGATGCAACTGTGCGGGGTACACAGTACAGCAACTGGAAATACTTCAAAGAGCCTACACAAGCACCTGGCTGCAGGTAGCTATACTGTAGGTGCAACTATGCGGGGTACACACTACAGTAACTGGAAATACTTCAAAGAGCCTACACAAGCTGCAGGTAGCTATACCGTATGTGCAACTGTGCGGAGTACACAGTACAGTAACTGGAAGAACTTCAAAGAGCCTACACAAGCACCTGGCTGCAGGTAGCTATACTGTAGATGCAACTGTGCAGGGTACACAGTACAGTAACTGGAAATACTTCAAAGAGCCTACACAAGTACCTGGCTGCAGGTAGCTATACTGTAGGTGCAACTGTGTGGGGTACACAGTACAGTAACTGGAAATACTTCAGAGAGCCTACACAAGCACCTGGCTGCAGGTAGCTATACTGTAGGAGCAACTGTGTGGGGTACACAGTACAGTAACTGGAAATACTTCAAAGAGCCTGCACAAGCACCTGGCTGCAGGTAGCTATACTATAGGTGCAACTGTGCGGGGTACACAGTACAGTAACTGGAAATACTTCAAGAGCCTACACAAGCACCTGACTGCAGGTAGCTATACTGTAGGTGCAACTGTGCGGGGTACACAGACCAGTAACTGGAAATACTTCAAGAGACTACACAAGCACCTGGCTGCAGGTAGCTACACTGTAGGTGCAACTGTGCGGGGTACAGAGTACAGTAACTGGAAATACTTCAAGAGCCTACACAAGCACCTGGCTGCAGGTAGCTACACTGTAGGTGCAACTGTGCGGGGTACACAGTACAGTAAATGGAAATACTTCAAAAGCCTACACAAGCACCTGGCTTCAGGTAGCTATCCTGTAGGTGGAACTGTGCGGGGTACACAGTACAGTAACTAGAAATACTTCAAAGAGCCTACACAAGCACTTGGCTGCAGCTAGCTATACTGTAGGTGCAACTGTGCGGGGTACACAGTACAGTAACTGGAAATACTGTAAAAACACCAGCCTGCCTGTCAGTATATTAGGAAGAGAAGAAGAGGATCTAGCTAAACTGAATACAGTGTGTTTATATATATATATATATATATATATATATATATATATATATATATATACACACACACACACACACACACACACACACACACACACACACACACACACACAACACCTGGGATGCATATATATACACAATACACTGTAAGTGCAGCTAACTGACTCGACCTGCCTACTCTATCTAACTTAAATCAAATGACACTGTCTCTCTCTCTCTCTGTCTATCACTGTCTCAAGCCGGAACACACTACACAGGGCAGACGTGCAGGCGGCCTTATAATGTGTGGCATGTACTAAACCCCCGAACCATCATTGGCCAAAGCCTCCTTGGCTTTGGCCAATTACGGCTCTCTGTACACACAGCGCTGTGATTGGCCAAGCATGCGGGTCATAGTGCATGCTTGGCCAATCATCAGCCAGCAATGCACTGCGATGCCGCAGTGAATTATGGACCATGATGCGCCACGCGAATTTGGCGCGAACGGCCCATATCGCTTGTAATTCGGCGAATGACCGAACACACGAAGCTCATCCCTATCAGCGGAATTACCATCCACCGATCACGTTATGTTTGATAGTTTTTGCTATGGCCAGGAGCCATGCAAACATCAAATTCGCTGCCATTCCAGCCTAAAATTCACTTGTTTGACGTCATTTTAGCAACAAAACCATATTCTCCATATTCTCTCTCATGTCTTGCATCTCAATATTTCCCCTATTCACATGCAGTATATTAATAAACACCATTCAAGACTACACTTTACTGAAACATTATTTAAATAGGTTCTCTATTCAATACATACCCACAGCTTTCTTTTGCTATGTGAATGCTAAATATTAAACATGAATATTAAAGATTCATTCATAGCGGTATCCACCCACACTCTTCATCTATTCCCCCTTTTCGTTATTTTCTGCCTATTCATCGTTGTGTATTAAGTATGTTCCACTGAAACCTCATTTAAATCATTGCATACACTCCGCATTCACACATCCATGGTAAGTAAATCTATTGGGAATGCACCTAGCTGTATAAATTCATATATTCTACTTTAATCCCCATACTTTTCATGTAGCCCCTTTTTTCTTTGTCCTTTCTTCACTTTATCATTTATGATTTCCAATAATTGTCATATTCACATACCACCTATTTATTCCCATTATGCACAATTTTTAGTATGTCTTCTTCACATATTGTGTTAGGAAGATCTTATTCTTTAGCCAATGCATTCCCTCTATTCCACCTCTAATTGGGAGAGGATAGATATTATTCTGTTTATTTAACCACTTACCCATACCTCCCAACTTTTTGAGATGGGAATGAGGGACACCTATCAGCAAAAGTATGCAGGCATAGGACACACCCCCTTAAAGGAGAATTGTAGAAAAAAACAAGATGATTGGTTAAACCCACAAGTGTTTTTTTTACCACTACTATTCCTTTATATTGGCTTTTGGAATTTACAAATACAGCAATTTAGAAATCAGATGAAAGGTTTAGTGCTGGAAAACACTTTTTGATAGATAAAAAGTGCATTTTATATACAACTATATAGATCAGACCAAAATGAGGGACAAATGAGGAGGAATGAGGGACAGAGGGACATTGCTCCAAATCAGGGACAATCCCTCGAAATCAGGGACAGTTGGGAGCTATGCTTACCCACCCCCGGCCATCATATGACGTCCTTGAATTGGTGGGGGTATATCTGAATTAGACATGTGCGCCGTCAATAAATTTGTTTAGTTTCGCTCCGTTCCGTTTCGTGTTACAATTAATTCATAATTCGTGTCCGAAATTCAATTCGGATTCATATGAAATACGAATTTTCGTTAGGTTCGTAAATTTTTTGTAACAATAACGAAAGTTCGTTATGATAAATTTATCATTATGAGGGTCTCCCACCATCCCTGTGCTGTGCTGACTTCCTGGGGTCTTTAGGTTTGTTAACTTTTCGTAACGATAACGAAAGTTCGTTATGATAAATTTATCCGAAGTTCATAAACGAAATTTCGTATTTCGTACAAAATTCGTATGCATACAAAATTCGTATTTCGGATCCTCACGAATGTACAAATTTCCGGAAATTCGTACGAATTTCTGATTCGTACAAAACTAATCGCATATGTCTAATCTGAATGATGCCTGCAGCTACAGACATCATGCAGATATTGTCTTTTTCAGCCGGCGATTCCCTACACCATAAGAAAGATCATAGCGGCTGGTCAGCCAGCCGCTTGATCGTTATTACGGGCGGCGAGAGGAGACTTCCCCCCCGCCACCCTCCGGTGCATCTACCGACTCACCGCTGCGATCGGTGAGTCAGAGAACAGATCCCCTGGATGTTTACCATAGAGATTTCTGGCGGACCAGATGAGTCTCTATGATCGTTCGGAGGCCGGGCGCGATGTTATGACATCACGCCCGGCCTCTGCATTCAAACAAATGGCGCCACCTGGGCTGGGAAGCCGAGATTGTTTTTTTTTTTTAATTTCAGCTGTCACAGCCTATAGGTGAGATGTGGGGTCTTACTGACCGATCATGCCATATTCCTATTACAAGGGATGTTTATATGATCAAAAGCTATATATTTTTTTTTTAAAGTGTCAAACTAAAAAATGTAAAGTAAAAGTAACAATAAAAATATTTAAAATTTTTTAAAAAGTGTCCCTGTCTCTGTGTGCTCACACACAGAAGCGAACGCATACATACGTCACATATGAAAACGGTGTTCAAACCAAGAGTTGCCTATGGGGATCTTTAAGTACGAAGTTTGCAATTTTGAAGCGTGACATGTTAGGTATCTATTTACTCGGCATGACATCATTTTTCAAATTATGCAAAAAAATTGGGCTAACTTTACTACTTTTTTTTTTTTTAAAAAGCATGAAACGTTTGAAATATTGCTGCTCAAATCCTGTGCGAGATAAAAGTTGCAATGACCGCCATTGTATTCTCTAGGGTCTCTGCAAAAAAAAAAAAAATATATATATATATATATAGATATATATATATCTATATATATATCTATATATATATATATAATGTTTGGGGGTTCTATGTAATTTTCTAGCAAAAAAATTATGAATTTTTAGCGCTGCTACCAACTGTTCCAACTGTTCCATGATTTTTACACGTAGGAGAGAAATGTCAGAATTGGCATGGTTGGCAACATAAGTTGTTAATTGGCAACATATAGAGGTCTATCCATAAAACATTAGTTGTATGAATGTTAGAAACATTCATGCAAGTTGAACAGAATGTCCAATGTCCTCTCTAAGAGATTAATGCCTGCATCATCTGTTCCATCTAGTGGCCAAATATGGTAAAGTTTTCTCATTGAGGTATTTCAGAAAAATACTGCACAAACATACAGAAGGGCACAACCACCTCGTGCATTACCATTAATACATTTTATCAAATCCACACTCACATACTGATACTCACATACCAATAAAAAACATCAAGTGTATATGATCTGCTCCAACATGAACAGAATATGTCCCGTCCTAGGTACAGATTAGACGTGTGCGGTTCGTTTCATTGCGAATTAATATTCAGACAAATTTTTCGTTATTCGGAGATTCGGATATTTCCGAATACCTGAATTACTGATTACCGAATGCTCCGAATAACGAAACGAAATTCATCTGAATTTCCGAAATTCAAATTGAATTTCAAATCGAATTTTACTTTGAACTACATTCGAATTTGAACTGTAAACATATTTCTGAAACCAAAGACTGTGTGTGTTATTAGAGTACCATTTCAAAATAATGCTGTTTTTGTTAAGCCAAAGGTGATTTAAACAGTGATTGTAATCATTTGATGAAGATGTTTCTTTTGTTTGTTCACTTTGCCGCATTCGAATAAAAAAAAAAATATATAAAGATTTTAATTCGACCAATTCGAAATTTATGATTTGAACATGCTGTCCAGTTCTGGGCACCAGTCCTCAGGAGGGACGTACTGGAAATGGAGCGTGTACAAAGAAGGGCAACAAAGCTAATAAAGGGTCTGGAGGATCTTAGTTATGAGGAAAGGTTGCGAGCACTGAACTTATTCTCTCTGGAGAAGAGACGCTTGAGAGGGGATATGATTTCAATTTACAAATACTGTACTGGTGACTAGGGATGAGCCGAACACCCCCCTGTTCGGTTCGCACCAGAACATGCGAACAGGAAAAAAGTTTGTTCGAACACGCGAACACCGTTAAAGTCTATGGGACACGAACATGAATAATCAAAAGTTCTAATTTTAAAGGCTAATATGCAAGTTATTGTCATAAAAAGTGTTTGGGGACCTGGGTCCTGCCCCAGGGGACATGGATCAATGCAAAAAAAAGTTTTAAAAACGGCCGTTTTTTCAGGAGCAGTGATTTTAATAATGCTTAAAGTCAAACAATAAAAGTGTAATATCCCTTTAAATTTCGTACCTGGGGGGTGTCTATAGTATGCCTGTAAAGTGGCGCATGTTTCCTGTGTTTAGAACAGTCTGACAGCAAAATGACATTTTGAAGGAAAAAACTCATTTAAAACTACCCGCGGCTATTGCATTGCCGACAATACACATAGAAGTTCATTGATAAAAACGGCATGGGAATTCCCCAAAGGGGAACCCCGAACCAAAATTAAAAAAAAAAAATGACGTGGGAGTCCCCCTAAATTCCATACCAGGCCCTTCAGGTCTGGTATGGATATTAAGGGGAACCCCGGCCAAAATTAAAAAAAAAAAATGATGTGGGGTTCCCCCTAAATTCCATACCAGACCCTTCAGGTCTGGTATGGATTTTAAGGGGAACCCCGCGCCAAAAAAAAAAAAAAAAAAAACGGCGTGGGGTCCCCCCAAAAATCCATACCAGACCCTTATCCGAGCACGCAACCTGGCAGGCCGCAGGAAAAGAGGGGGGGACGAGAGTGTGGCCCCCCCCCCTCCTGAACCGTACCAGGCCACATGCCCTCAACATTGGGAGGGTGCTTTGGGGTAGCCCCCCAAAACACCTTGTCCCCATGTTGATGAGGACAAGGGCCTCATCCCCACAACCCTGGCCAGTGGTTGTGGGGGTCTGCGGGCGGGGGGCTTATCGGAATCTGGAAGCCCCCTTTAACAAGGTGACCACCAGATCCCGGCCCCCCCCTGTGTGAAATGGTAAGGGGGTACAAAAGTACCCCTACCATTTCACTAAAAAACTGTCAAAAATGTTAAAAATGACAAGAGACAGTTTTTGACGATTCCTTTTTTTAAATACTTCTTCTTTCTTCTATCTTCCTTCATCTTCTGGTTCTTCTGGTTCTTCTGGCTCTTCTGGTTCTTCCTCCGGCGTTCTCGTCCAGCATCTCCTCCGCGGCGTCTTCTATCTTCTTCTCCTCGGGCCGCTCCGCACCCATGGCATGGGGGGAGGCTCCCGCTCTTCTCTTCTTCTTCATCTTCTTCTCTTCTTCTTTTCTTCTCTTCTTCATTTTCTTCTCCGGGCCGCTCCTCACACATGCTAGCATGGCGGGAGGCTCCCGCTGTGTGACGGCGCTCCTCGTCTGACAGTTCTTAAATAACGGGGGCGGGGCCACCCGGTGACCCCGCCCCCTCTGACGCACGGTGACTTGACGGGACTTCCCTGTGACGTCACGGGGAATGCCACAGGGAAGTCCCGTCATGTCCCGTGCGTCAGAGGCCCCGCCCCCCGTTATTTAAGAACTGTCAGACGAGGAGCGCCGTCACACAGCGGGAGTCTCCCGCCATGCTAGCATGTGTGAGGAGTGGCCCGGAGAAGAAAATGAAGAAGAGAAGAAAAGAAGAAGAGAAGAAGATGAAGAAGAAGAGAAGAGCGGGAGCCTCCCCCCATGCCATGGGTGCGGAGCGGCCCGAGGAGAAGAAGATAGAAGACGCCGCGGAGGAGATGCTGGACGAGAACGCCGGAGGAAGAACCAGAAGAGCCAGAAGAACCAGAAGAACCAGAAGATGAAGGAAGATAGAAGAAAGAAGAAGTATTTAAATAAAGGAATTGTCAAAAACTGTCTCTTGTCATTTTTAACATTTTTGACAGTTTTTTAGTGAAATGGTAGGGGTACAAGTACCCCCTTACCATTTCACACAGGGGGGGGGCCGGGATCTGGGGGTCCCCTTGTTAAAGGGGGCTTCCAGATTCCGATAAGCCCCCCGCCCGCAGACCCCCACAACCACCGGCCAGGGTTGTGGGGATGAGGCTCTTGTCCTCATCAACATGGGGACAAGGTGTTTTGGGGGGCTACCCCAAAGCACCCTCCCAATGTTGAGGGCATGTGGCCTGGTATGGTTCAGGAGGGGGGGGGCCGCACTCTCGTCCCCCCCTCTTTTCCTGCGGCCTGCCAGGTTGCGTGCTCGGATAAGGGTCTGGTATGGATTTTTGGGGGGACCCCACGCCGTTTTTTTTTTTTTTTTTTGGCGCGGGGTTCCCCTTAAAATCCATACCAGACCTGAAGGGTCTGGTATGGAATTTAGGGGGAACCCCACGTCATTTTTTTTTTTAATTTTGGCCGGGGTTCCCCTTAATATCCATACCAGACCTGAAGGGCCTGGTATGGAATTTAGGGGGACTCCCACGTCATTTTTTTTTTTTTAATTTTGGTTCGGGGTTCCCCTTTGGGGAATTCCCATGCCGTTTTTATCAATGAACTTCTATGTGTATTGTCGGCAATGCAATAGCCGCGGGTAGTTTTAAATGAGTTTTTTCCTTCAAAATGTCATTTTGCTGTCAGACTGTTCTAAACACAGGAAACATGCGCCCCTTTACAGGCATACTATAGACACCCCCCAGGTACGAAATTTAAAGGGATATTACACTTTTATTGTTTGACTTTAAGCATTATTAAAATCACTGCTCCTGAAAAAACGGCCGTTTTTAAAACTTTTTTTTGCATTGATCCATGTCCCCTGGGGCAGGACCCAGGTCCCCAAACACTTTTTATGACAATAACTTGCATATTAGCCTTTAAAATTAGCACTTTTGATTTCTCCCATAGACTTTTAAAGGGTGTTCCGCGGCATTCGAATTTGCCGCGAACACCCCAAATTGTTCGCTGTTCAGCGAACTTGCGAACAGCCAATGTTCGAGTCGAACATGAGTTCGACTCGAACTTGAAGCTCATCCCTACTGGTGACCCCACAATAGGGATAAAACTTTTTTGCAGAAGAGAGTTTAATAAGACTCGTGGCCACTCATTACAATTAGAAGAAAAGAGGTTTAACCTTAAACTAGGTAGAGGGTTCTTTACTGTAAGAGCGGCAAGGATGTGGAATTCCCTTCCACAGGCGGTGGTCTCAGCGGGGAGCATTGATAGCTTCAAGAAACTATTAGATAATCACCTGAATGACCGCAATATACAGGGATATGTAATGTAATACTGACACATAATCACACACATAGGTTTGACTTGATGGACTTGTGTCTTTTTTCAACCTCACCTACTATGTAACTATGTAACTATGTAACACTTCAAATCGAAAAAATAGGTAAATTAGAATAGTATTCTAAAAAAGACTAAAATGAATTCCGAATAGGATTGCGAATCCGAATCCCAAATACGTATTGAACGAATCAACCAAATTTACCGAAACAAAATAACTAGATTAATGAATCTAAACGAAACAATTTTTTTCGTCATGCACATGTCTAGTACAGATGGTTGGCCGGCTGACGTGTTTTGGGGGTCATGTCCCTTTCATCAGGAAAGAAGCTTGACTCCTGAAATGCAACAGACAGGCAACCATCTATACCTAGGATGGGACACATTCTGCTCATGTTGGAGCAGATCATATATTCTTGATGTTTTTTTTTTTTTGGCATGTGAGTATTCATTTGTCTGTGTGGATTTATTAAAATGCATCAATGGTAATGTCCAAGGTGGTTGCGTCCTCCTGTATGTTTTTGTAGTTTGTTTAGATTTCCGGGCGGTGGAGGGCTGCTCCCTTGATGGGCATTGTGGAAAGAAGCGGAATCAAAGATTTTCCTACATTATTTCAGAAATCTTTACTGGATTTTGGCTACTAGATGGGGCTGAAGATACAAGCATCACTCTCTTGGAAAAAATATGGGAAATTTTGTTTAACTTGCAGAAATACATCTGACATTTGCACGAATAATCACCTTCAAGGACTAGGGGACTTTTTAGGCACTGTACTCAAATAGCAACTCAAGTAAATAAAACAGTTTATTAAATTCCGTTAAAACAAATGGTGGGACATAACCACCGTATAAAGGTTACAACTGTAATTTTACACCAAACATTGAAAGCAATACAAATACATGAAAAATGTTGTGTCCTGCTGGTCATACTGACACGTTTCACAGTTGCTTCCTCAGGGACCTTTTTTTTATATAAAGTACATCATAATAACTTAGGGCTTACCACAATACCAGACAAAAGTCTAACAACCGCTGTCTCTTGAAAGGATGCCATACACAAGGTCTAAATACCAATCCCCCAATAAAACCTAGGGAAAGGTAAACCAGACACTGGGCCAGATTGAGGGGAAATGAGGGCCACGACTGGTCACACAATCACAGCTACAAAAAAAAATGATATAAATAACACCACTAGATGTACTAATCTAACCAATAAATTTATAATCAGAAAAACATTTATAGGGGGAATGAGGATGACCCAACCAAAAGAGTCCCTTACCGTCATTAGATTACGCCAGCTAAATGGGCCCCAAGGCATGCAGAAACACCACACATGCCGCAACCACAAAAAAACAAGATACAGACTATTGTGTCCCCCCCCCCCCCACACACACACACACACACACCCACACCATGCTTGGTCAAAATGTGTCAGCACTAACCAACAGGACACAACATTTTTCCATGTATTTGTATTGCTTTTAATATTTGGTGTATACAGTAATTACATTTGTAACCTTTATGCAGTGGTTATGTATTATCCCACGGTTTGTTTAAACAGGATTTAATAAATACACTGTTTTACCTATTAGAGTTGCTATTTGAGTATGGTGCCTCAAAAGTCCTTGAAGGTGAGCCTTCTTTTGTTGTTTCCGAGTTACCTGGGATGTGGCACTGTATGTCCACTCCCTAAGATGTGGTAAGTCTATTTATTTGATTTGCATGAATAATGTTTTTTAAATAGATCTTATAATTTGCAGTTATGCCCCCATGTCACTCCACAACTTGTAGACATCCTTATGTCACTCCAACACTTTAGTATTTTCTGTCACAATATCCCTGCCCACCCTTAACTTTGCCATTTTTGGTCCAAGAGCACCTGATTTGGTGTTTTTTTTAGTCTTTGAAGGCCCCTTCCACATGGACATCCTCCATTCTTTCTCAGCAGGGGATCCCAAAACTGATCCTCTGCTGAGTCGGATATCTGTGCCACCCAAAGCCTCCTCAGCACTCCATCTCCATCTTCCACCTGGCTCCACTGCTGGCATCACTCATGCCTATTTATGAGGTGGCCTGCCCACTGCCAGCCGTTTAACAGGGATTGGCTTCAATGCTAGGAAAAACAAGAAGACAGTGAGCAGGGGAACCTTTAGATTATGTTCACACTAATGCTTTGCTGGAAAGGCCTCAACCTGCGTGTGTTTACCACACCTCATTCCAATTGCATTGGCCTTGCAATCTGCTGCGGATGTCAATACAAAGGTAACAACACCCCAAACACATGTCGCAAATGCAGTGCATTTGCCTGCATCAGATTGCATGGTACAAAACGACTATGTGATCCGGATGAGGTGCGGCTCCCAAAAAAGGTACATGCATGTCTTTGGTGCAATGTGGTCTGATTTGAGCCCATTCAGAGGCGTACCTAGGGTCTCCAGTGCCCTTGGCAACCCCCCCATTAAAGAATTAGAATTTCAGTTTGATTTTTTACATCAATTTCCTTGAATTTTTATTTGTATGCATATATATTAAAGATACTGGATACTCGGCACAACACATACCCAAGCACACTACACACCCATCATCACAAGTTACTACAAATCCAGTACAGTACAAGCCCAGCACACTACACACCTGGCACAGAATATACCGAGCACAGCACAACACACTATACACCCAGCACAGAACACTACAAACCCATCAAACCAAGTATAGTACACAGCCAGCACATCAAACTACATACCCATAACAGCACAGCACACCGAGTACACTATATACATACCTAGCACAGAAAACTACACTACATATCCAACACAGCACACAGTCAGTGGGCTACATACCAGCACAGTACACTACACACCCAGCACAGCATGGTACATACCCAGCACACTACATAACCCAGCATAGCACAGTGAACACTCAGTGCACTTCACTCCCAGCATAGCCCACACTTACTACATCCCCTGCAAAGCACACACTCATCCCAGTACATACCCATCACAGCACAGACACTCAGCCCAGTACACACTTAGTACAGCACACAGAGTATAGTACATACCCAGCAGAGTACACCCAGAGTACATGCCCAGCACGGTACACAGAGTAGTACAGTACATCCCCAGCACAGTACAAAAGGAGTACAGTAGACAAGGAGTACAATACATACCCAGCACAGTACATAGAGTAGTAGTACATCCCCAGCACAGTAAACAGAGTAGTAGTACATCCCCAGCACAGTACACAAGGAGTACAGTACATCCCCAGTACAGTACACAGAGTAATACAGTACATCCCCAGCACAGTACAAAAGGAGTACAGTAGACAAGGAGTACAGTACATGCCCAGCACAGTACACAGGGAGGACAGTACATGCCCAGCACAGTGCACAGAGTAGTACAGTACATGCCCAGCACAGTGCGCAGAGTAGTACAGTACATCCCCAGCACAGTACACAAGGAGTACAGTACATCCCCAGTACAGTACACAAGGAGTACAGTACATCCCCAGCACAGTACACAAGGAGTACAGTACATCCCCAGCACAGTACACAAGGAGTACAGTACATCCCCAGCACAGTACACAGGGAGTACAGTACATCCCCAGCACAGTACACAGGGAGCACAGTACATCCCCAGCACAGTACACAGAGTAGTAGTACATCCCTAGCACAGTACACAGAGTAGTACAGTACATCCCCAGCACAGTACACAGAGTAGTAGTACATCCCCAGCATAGTACACAATTAGTACAGTACACAATTAGTACAGTACATACCCAGCACAGTACACAAGTACAGAACATACCCAGCACAGTACACAAGGAGTACAGTACATACCCTGTACAGTACACAAGGAGTACAGTACATCCCCAGCACAGCACACAGAGTAGTAGTACATCCCCAGCACAGTACACAGAGTAGTACAGTACATCCCCAGAACAGTACACAGAGTAGTACAGTACATCCCCAGCACAGTACACAGAGTAGTAGTACATCCCCAGCACAGTACACAGAGTAGTAGTACATCCCTAGCACAGTACACAGAGTAGTACAGTACATTCCCAGCACAGTACACAGAGTAGTACAGTACATCCCCAGCACAGTACACAGAGTAGTACATCCCCCGCACAGACAAGTTTAAGCTGCTGCCAGTATGACCCTTACAGATGGCGATGCTTCCACTTGCTGTAGGGTGGTCACAGTTAGAAGAGCAGTAAAACACTGCAAATTTGCACCCAGAGACGTACTGGGAATAAAAACCAGCCCTAGAAAAAATGTCATACCAGCCCCATAGCATTATTATACCAGCCCAACAGCATATTGTCATTGTTTTCTTGTTCATAAAAGGGAAAACCATGCATTTTAAAACACAACCTTCTGCAGAAAGAATACACTAAGGTAAGGGAGGTGGGTTACTGATATAAGGGGTAAACCTTTATATCAGTTCCCCCTTACATTATTGTATTCACTCCCCCCTCAGTGACCCCCCCCTCAGACTGGCCTGGTGGTGCTGTCACTGACCTCCTCCCAGGTGCACCTTGCAGGCTCAATCAGTCGGCTCCAGCTTGGTGGTTCTGGTTTTCCTATAGTCTCC
Organism: Aquarana catesbeiana; assembly: GCF_042186555.1. Taxonomy (NCBI): domain Eukaryota; kingdom Metazoa; phylum Chordata; class Amphibia; order Anura; family Ranidae; genus Aquarana; species Aquarana catesbeiana. Next base: position 364,938,665 of record NC_133329.1, read on the forward strand.
TCTCCACAGTTCACACAAGTCTGACTTCTCCCATGACCCCCATCCCAGCAGTGCTCCCATTCTTGACGCCTCTCCACACTCCCTCAGAGACTGCAGAATGATATAAGACAAGAGATGGTCAGAGGTTGCGGACATGATACAAGAGATGGTTAGAGGCTACAGTCATAGTACAGGAGATGGTCAGAAGTTGCAGACATGACACAGGAGATGTCAGAGGCTGTGGGCATGGTGCAGGAGATGTCTGAGGCTGTGGGTACGGTACACGAGATGTCAAGATGTCAGAGGCTGCGGGCAGGGTACAGAAGATGTCAAGATATCAGAGGCTGCGGGCATTGTACAGGAGATGTCAGAGGCTATGGGCATGGTACAGAAGATGTCAAGATGGCAGAGGCTGCGGGCATGGTACAGAAGATCAATGCAGCCTTACCAGTGCCCATCAAATGCAGCCTCACTGTGCCCATCAATGCAGCCTCTCTGTCAGTCCATGCAGCCTCACTGGGCCCATCCATACAGCCTCGCTGTGCCCATCCATGCAGCCTCACTGTACCCATCAATGCAGCCTCACTGTACCCATCAATGCAGCCTCACTGCCCATCAATGTAGCCTCACTGTGCCCATCATTGCAGCCTCACTGTACCCATCAATGTAGCCTCACTGCCCATCAATGTAGCCTCACTGTGCCCATCATTGCAGCCTCACTGTACCTATCAATGCAGCCTCACTGTACCCATCAATGCAGCCTTACTGCCCATCAATGTAGCCTCACTGTGCCCATCATTGCAGCCTCACTGTACCCATCAATGCAGCCTCACTTTACCCATCAATGCAGCCTCACTGTACCCATCAATGTAGCCTCACTGTACCCATCATTGCAGCCTCATTGTACCCATCATTGCAGCCTCACTGTACCCATCAATGCAGCCTCACTGTACCCATCAATTCAGCCTCACTGTACCCATCAATGCAGCCTCACTGTGCCCATCATTTCAGCCTCAGTGTCCCCACAATTGCAGCCTTACAGTGCTCATCATTGCAGCCTTACCGTGCCCAAAATTGCAGCCTCACCGTGCCCATAATTGCAGCCTTACCGTGCCCATAATTGCAGCCTTACCGTGCCCACAATTGCAGCCTCACCATGCCCACAATTGCAGCCTTACCGTGCCCATAATTGCAGCCTTACCATGCCCATAATTGCAGCCTTACCGTGCCCACAATTGCAGCCTTAGTGTGCCCACAATTGCAGCCTTACCATGCTCATCATTGCAGCCTCACCATGCCCATAATTGCAGCCTCACTGTGCCGTGCCCACGTACAGAAGATGTCTAGATGTCAGAGGCTGTGGGCATGGTACAGGAGATGTCAGAGGCTATGGGCATGGTACAGAAGATGTCAAGATGGCAGAGGCTGCAGGCATGGTACAGGAGATGTCAGAGGCTGCGGGCATGGTACAGGAGATCAATACAGCCTCACCAGTGTCCATCAAATGCAGCCTCACTGTGCCCATCAATGCAGCCTCACTGTGCCCATCAATGCAGCCTCACTGTGCCCATCCATGCAGCCTCGCTGTGCCCATCCATGCAGCCTCGCTGTGCCCATCCATGCAGCCACACTGTACCCATCTATGCAGCCTCACTGCCCATCAATGGAGCCTCACTGTACCCATCATTGCAGCCTCACGGTGCCCATCATGGCAGCCTCACTGTACCCATCAATGTAGCCTTACTGTACCCATCATTGCAGCCTCATTGTACCCATCATTGCAGCTTCACTGTACCCATCAATGCAGCCTCACTGCCCATCAATGCAGCCTCACTGTGCCCATCATTGCAGCCTCACTGTGCCCACAATTGCAGCCTTACCATGCTCATCATTGCAGCCTTACCGTGCCCATAATTGCAGCCTCACCTTGCCCATAATTGCAGCCTTACCGTGCCCACAATTGCAGCCTTATCGTGCCCACAATTACAGCCTTACCATGCCCATAATTGCAGCCTTACCGTGCCCATATTTGCAGTCTTACCGTGCCCACAATTGCAGCCTTACAGTGCCCACAATTGTAGCCTTATTGCTTATCATTGCAGCCTCACCGTGCCCATAATTGCTGCCTCACCGTGCCGTGCCCATAATTGCAGCCTTACCGTGCCCATAATTGCAGCCTTACCATGCCCATTGCAGCCTTACCGTGCCCATAATTGCAGCCTTACCGTGTCCACAATTGCAGCCTTACCGTGCCCACAATTGCAGCCTTACAGTGCCCACAATTGCAGCCTTACCATGCCCATAATTGCAGCCTCACCATGTCCATAATCACAGCCTTACCATGCCCATAATTGCAGCCTCACCGTAACCATAATTGCAGCCTTACAATGCTCATAATTGCAGCCTTATCATGCCCATTGCAGCCTTATCATGCCCATAATTGCAGCCTTACCATGCTCATCATTGCAGCCTCACTACAATCAGTGCCTGGCTGAATTACACACAGCAGGCATCCGTCTCCCGCTGTGTCACGGTCGGAGTTCAGTGTGAAATGTTCGGCCGCGCTGCGCTGCCCTTCCTCCTCTTAGACTAGCTCGTGTGATAGACAGAACACTGCATCTATCACACAAGCTGGTCTAGGAGGAGGGCGGGACTTTTGTCACAGCGCGGACAAGCTTTTCACACTGAACTCCGTGCCTGCTGTGTGTGACAGGAGGAGGGAGGGGGAGCTCTGCAGCTGCCCACAGCCACGGCTTAGCTCAAAGCGGCCCCAGGGCAGGCAGCCTACCGGGAAATGTCCCGGTATCCCAGTAGGCCAGTCCGGCCCTGTTTGCACCCCCCCTCGGCCTGTGTCTCTTGCCAACCTCTTGGTACGCCCCTGCATTCAAATCAATGTGCTCAAATTGCACCGCAATGAATCTCATATGAATTGCACAGGAATGCATTATGGTTCATGTGCGATTCCCATAAGGTTCATAGTGTAAACCGAGGTTTAGTAGCATCCCTTTGCTGAGGCTAGGAGAAATGGCCAGTTAATGGAGTACTCTGTACAAGAAGCTCCAGTGCTGACAGCAACTTTTGGCACTTATTTTCCCAAGCACATGCACACCTAGGATTTCAAAACAAGGTCTTTACTCACAAAGTCCAAGAACAACTGCCACTCACCCAGCTGCCATGTGATACTATTCAGTGAGGGAAAAAAAGATCCTTCTCCAGACCAGTGTCCCCAGGTGATGCCCTCCTGGAAACATCTTTAGTCAAATCTCTCATGGGCCCTCAGCCCAGTACATGTGGAGGCCCAAACAACAACTCCAGTACAACATCCTTATCCTTGGGACAGAAACCCCAGGACAAGAAACATGCTGAGCAGGCCTCCCAAACATTTATTAACTTACTCTGCTACCTTATGGGCACCCTCTTTCACGGATTGGCTGATAAATATTCATAAGTGGTTAATCCTCCTACACTATATTCTGGAAGCTTCTTCCAGAAGAAAGGCAAGAGTACTTAACCACCAAGCTTAGGAAAACCTGACCAGACCAAAGTAACAGATTACTTCTCCACTGTTCTCCTCATGAACTACACGATTTAACCTAACTTTTGGCAGGTCACTTACCTAGCAAGCAATTTCCTCCAGTGCTGCACATCAGCACTTTCCTCAGTCATGGGCACTTCTCCCTGTCTTCCTTCTGGGTTCTTTTTGGTTCTGACTTTGTTGGCCTGGCCATGAGGATATCGATCCCATGCATGCCCACAGGAGTAGCATCATGGCACAAGGCTGTGCTGTAACTGTACACTGAACTGCGCAAAAAAAAGAATGTGAGGTCCTCCCCACATTTGTCTTCCTAAGTGGTTGACCAGTAGAGTAACAGCATATCCTCCCAGGTTATCTGTGTACCTTCTGCTGTTCTGTAACACCATGTACAGCTTTAACATATCCCCCAAACTTCGAACTTTAAAAAGGATTTGCATATCTTTTTTGCAGCTCTCAAAGCCGTATAAAGAAGCCCTTTTACTGCTGTATGTTACATTCTTTTTAAAATTTTGGCCATTATGTCCCTACCTACCTATGTCTTTTTTTTCTGTTTACAATAGTTTCTTGATTAGCTCTACAAAAGTAACAAATAAAAATAACTTTAACCACTTAAGCCCCGGACCATTTGGCTGCCTAAAGACCAGAGGATTTTTACAATTTGGCAATGCGCTGTTTTAACTGGTAATTGCGCGGTCATGCAATGCTTTACCCAAACGAAATTGGTGTCCTTTTGTTTGCACAAATAGAGCTTTCTTTTGATGGTATTTGATTGCCTCTGCGATTTTAATTTTTTGCGATATAAACGGAAAAAGACCGAAAATTTTGAAAAAAAAATGATATTTTCTACTTTTTGTTATAAGCAAAATCAAATAAACTCAATTTTAGTGATAAATTTAGGCCAAAATGTATTCAGCTCATGTCTTTGGTAAAAAAAAAATGTCAATAAGCGTATATTTATTGGTGTGCGCAAACTAGGGTACATTTTCTCATCTCATTTCTTGAGGTGCTAAAATGGCAGGGCAGTACAACCCCCCCCCCCCAAATGACCCCATTTTGGAAAGTAGACACCCCAAGGAAATTGCTGAGAGGCACTTTGAGCCCATTGAATATTTCATTTTTTTGTCCCAAGTGATTGAATAATGACAAAAAAAATATATATATTTTTTTACAAAAAGTTGTCACTAAATTATATATTGCTCACACATGCCATGGTTATATGTAGAATTGCACCCCAAAATACATTTTGCTGCTTCTCCTGAGTACGAGGATACCACATGTGTGGGACTTTTTGGGAGCCTAGCCATGTATGGGACCCCGAAAACCAATCACCGCCTTCAGGATTTCTAAGGGCGTACATTTTTTATTTCACTCCTCACTACCGTACCTCTCACAGTTTTGAAGGCCATAAAATGCTAAGATGACACAAAACCCCCCCAAATGACCCCATTTTGGACAGTAGACACCCCAAGCTATTTGCTGAGAGGCATGATGAGAATTTTGCAGCTGTTTTTGAAAATGAAGAAAGAAAAATTAGTTTTTTTTCTTTTTTCAATTTTCAAATTTTTGTGACAAAAGCGAGGTTTGCAAAATACCCACCATACCTCTGAGCAAATAGCTTGGGGTGTCTACTTTCCAAAATGGGGTAATTTGAGGGGGGTTTGTGTCATCTGGGCATTCCATGGCCTCCGAAACTGTGATAGGCAGTGAGGAGTAAAATAAAAAATGTACACCCTAAGGCTCGATTCACACCTATGCATGTTGCTTTTGAGCGTTTTTGGAGGTTTTTTTTTCATGCTTGGCACGTTTTTGAGCAGCGTTTTTGTAGCGTTTTTGCGGCGTTTTTGCCGCGATTTGCGTTTTGCGTTTTTTTTTTTTTTTTTCATTTTTTTTTACAGTCTTAAAAAAAAATTACAAAAAAAAAAAAACGGCAAAAACGCACCAAAAACGCTGCAAAAACGCTGCAAAAACGGTGCACTTGCGTTTTTGATGCTTGTCCATTGAAATCCATTACATGCAAAACGCTGCTTTTTGCATGAAAAAAAGTCCCCGACCCTTTCCAAAAACGCAGAGATACAAAAAAGCATTGATGTGAACATGTTCCATAGGAACCCATGTTAAAAAATTCCCATGCATTTCTGCAAAATGCAAAATGCATCAAAAAACGCGCTAGTGTGAATGGAGCCTTAGAAAGCCGTTAGGCGGTGCTTGGTTTTCGGGGTCCCGTACGTGGCTAGGCTCCCAAAAAGTCTCACACACGTGGTATCCCCGTACTCAGGAGAAGCAACAGAATGTATTTTGGGGTGTAATTTCGCATATGCCCATGGCCTGTGTAAGTAATATATCATTTAGTGACAATTTTGTGCAAAAAAAAAAAAAAAATTGTCTTTTTCCCGCAATTTGTGTCAAAATATAAAATATTCCATGGACTCAACATGTCTCTCAGCAAATAGCTTGGGGCATTTGCTTTCCAAAATGGGGTCATTTTGGGGGGGGGGGGGGGGGTTTGAACTGTCCTGACATTTTATGCACAACATTTAGGAGCTTATGTCACACATCACTCACTCTTCTAACCACTTGAAGACAAAACCCTTTCTGACACTGTTTACATGAAATTTTTTTTTTTTTTTTTTTTTGCAAGAAAATTACTTTGAACCCCCAAACATTATATATTTTTTTTAAAACAAAGGCCCTACAGATTAAAATGATGGGCGTTTCATTTTTTTTTTTTACACAGTATTTGTGCAGCGATTTTTCAAATGCATTATTTTGGGAAAAAAACACACTTTTTTAAATTTTAATGCACTAAAACACACTATATTGCCCAAATGTTTGATGAAATAAAAAAGATGATCTTAGGCCGAGTACATGGATACCAAATACGACATGCTTTAAAATTGCGCACAAACGTGCAGCGGCGACAAACTACCTACATTTTTAAAAGCCTTTAAAAGCCTTTACAGGTTACCACTTTAGATTTACAGAGCAGGTCTACTGCTAAAATTACTGCCCTCGATCTGACCTTCGCGGTGATACCTCACATGCATGGTGCAATTGCTGCTTACATATCATCTTTAATGCATCTTTTAGGGTGTGCCCCCCAAATATCTTGTTTGTCTATTGTATGGATTCTGACCAAATCCCTTTGGGTGAGGAGCACCCCACTCCCTCATTAAGTACCTCTAATTAGTGTCCCCTTGTGTCATGGGTGGAGACCTCAGGATTCTCCCATTTTAGAAGAGTGTATTGCTCTCATAGTTTAGAGAAGCAGGATCTCCCAATCTATGGATAGTGTAGGACCCACTAATCATGGCGTACTTTGTCGCAGTAAGTGGGCTTAGCACCAAACAGCAATATGGTGTGACCAAATTACCATATTTTTTGATAATTTTTTTTTTAAATGTTTTGGTGTTTTAAACTAGCCTTGCTGGAGGTAAATGTCTTTTTTGCTTGTGTGCGCTGTAATATTTTCTTCTGCTGCTTACATATGACGCCAGACCGACGCTTGCGCTTGCCTTTGCGCGAGAACGGGGGGGACAGGGGTGCTTTTATTTTTAATTTATTTTGCTTTTTTATTTTATTTTTAAACTGTTAAACTGTTTTTTTAATCATTTTTATTGTTATCTCGGGGAATGTAAATATCCCCTATGATAGCAATAGGTAGGGACAGGTACTCTTTTTTGAAAAAATTGGGGTCTCTTAGACCCTAGATCTCTCCTCTGCCCTCAAAGCATCTGGCCACACCAAGATTGGTGTGATAAAATGCTTTCCCAATTTCCCAATGGCGCTGTTTACATCCGGCGAAATCTAAGTCATGAAATGCTTGTAGGTTCTGGTTTCTTAGACCATAGTGATGATTGAAACCATTCTGGTCTATGATCGGCTCTATGGTCAGCTGGCGGAACCACCAGCTGCATTCTCAGGTTCCCCGTTGATACGATGGGAGGGGGGGGCATTAATTCCCACTGCTTGTAAAAGCAGTCTGGAGGCTAATTAGCCGCTAGGATTGCTTTTACATGAAAGCCGACCGCTGGCTGAAAAGAATGATACCAAGATGATACCTAAACCCACAGGTATCATTCTGGTATAACCACTCAAAGTCCAGCAACATACCAGTACGTTGCTTGTCCTTGTTGGGCATATATTGTAATCTTTTTTTTCATGCAGCCTGTGGGCTGCATGAAAAAAAAGAAATTGATCGGTGGGTATGCCCACCATTAGAATACCTCCCTTCATCCACCCACTTCTAATGATGGCCATACATGCACCATTTTGTTTTTAACCTACAGCGCTGGAGTCGCGGCTTTATGTATCGTGGGAGCAAACGCTGTCGCTGTCAAGATAAATAAATCCGTGCTGCAACTGAATGGCGTACCTGCTAAGCAAATGATGGTTAACAATAAAACAAAGTAACATTACAGTATAACAGTAAGACATACCATACCTACAAAGCAAATACAAAAAAATTGTAAAAAATAAAACATTTTTTAACGCAATCTGTGCCTAAAATATATATATATGCCGAAGCATGGGGGCAAAAACGTTAACAATAAAACACAGTAAACAGTAAACTATAAAAAAAATTACATACCTGAAAAGCAAACATGATAAAACATAATAACAATAAAACATTGCAGAATAGGATACAGTAAAAAAGAGCAGAACAATAGAGAGAGAATACAGAGAGAGAGAGAACAATAAAACGACAACTATTTTTGTTTTATCATTTTATATTTTTTTTGTGTTTTTTTTTTTTACTTTTTTTTGTTTTTACACTTTTTTTTTTGTAACAGAAACGGTTGTAACTGTAACAGTCCCGGGTTCAGGTCTCTCAAAATGTGATGGCATCTTGGGAGACTCTGTGAAAGTGTGTCCTAGTCTGTGCAGTGCTGTACCCTATGCTAAAACTCCACTAGTGTATGATAGCGTTCAAAACATTCACCAATGCAAAGACCAGGATTGTTAGGACAGGAGGGACAATAATAGCGGGTGTCACGCCTATAGCCGCGCTTGCTACAGACATGACATTTTCTTTGGGGGGCTCATTGGGTAGGAGTACTCGGGATGACATACGGAAAATTCCTCTCATGCAGCCGGCTTTCTGCATTTGGTTGGGGAAGGTGAGGTGGAGCACCATTTGGAAACAGAAGGGCTCTGACGATCTCTTCCTGGAATTTAAGAAAGGATCCAGTCCGTCGTGAAGCTCTGTATAGCACATGAGCGTTCAGCAAAGCCAATTGAAATATGTAGGCAGACACTTTTTTGTACCAGCGTCTTGCCTTGCGTGCAACTAGGAACAGCGCCAACAACTGGTTGTTGAGGTCCACCACTCCCATATTTTGGTTATATTCGTGGATACAGAGGGGTTTCTCCACAACACCAATCGCCGTAGGAATTTGGACCGTCGTGTCTGCATGAAGGGAGGAAAGAACGAAAACATTCTTTATATCCCTCCACTTCACAGCGAACAAGTTATTACACTTCAAGCAGGCTCTCTCCCCCAGCCTAAGACGGGAATCTACAAGCCGCTGGGGAAAGCCTCGGCGATTAGATCACACGGTGCCACATGCGGCAATCTGATGATCAAACAATTGACTAAAAAGTGGCACGCTCATGTAATAATTGTCCACATACAAATGGTACCCCTTTCCGAATAAGGGTGACACCAAGTCCCACACTATCTTGCCAGCGCTCCCTATGTAATCTGGGCAGTTCGGTGGATCTACGTGACTATCTCTTCCCTCATAAACCATAAAAGTATATGTATAGCATGTGGCCCTGTCACAGAGCTTATACATTTTGACCCCGTATCTGGCATGCTTGCTGGGAATATACTGTTTGAAAGACAAGCAGCCAGAAAACTTAATCAGGGACTCATCAATGCACACAACTTGATGGGGAGTAAACAAGGCTGCAAAATGTTGATTGAAGTGGTTTACGAGGGGCCGCATTTTGTAGAGCCGATCGTATCCAGGGTCTCCACGAGGACAACAGAGTTCATTGTTGTTGAAATGCATGAACTGCAAGATCTGCTCGTATCATGCTCTGGTCATGGAGGCAGAGAACACGGGCATATGGTAAATTGAGTCAGTGGACCAATATGACCGCAACATACTCATTTTAACTATGCCCATGTCGAGGGATAGGCCCAGAAAGGTCTTAAATTTGGAAACCGTAATTGGTGTCCAATCTCTGGCAAGGGAGGACTGGGAATTAGCGGCAATGAATTAACCAGCATACAAATTACTTTGGTCCATAATAGATCTATAGAGATCTTCGATGAAAAACAGCGAATAAAAATCAAGTGACGTAAAATCCACTGTTTCCACCTGAATTCCGGGTTGGCCAGTGAATGGGGGAAGTATGGGTGCTGCAGAAGTGGTGGGCTCCCAATTAGGATTGACAAATTCTGCAGGAAGGACACTATGGGCACGATGGGCCTGTCTTTGTCTTCTTGGTGGCAGTGGGACACTACTTGTGCTTGCCACCTCGCCAGCTTGAACTGCACTTATGGGACTCGCCACGTCACCACGTGTTACTGCAGTGCTGTTTGACTATGACCAGGGTGTATTAGGCTGCTGGTGCTTGCCAGTTCACCAGAAGGATGAGTGGCACTAGTACTTCTCTGCTCCATACGAGAGCCCTGCGGTTCTTGCACCTCAACAACAGCAGAAGATCAGGGTCTGGTACGCCTAACCTTGGCAGGGACCACAACTCCGTCGTCAGAGCTATCTGTCATGGAGCCGTTGTCGTCTAAAGGATCGTATTCTTAGCCTGAATCTCACAGATGAGTGACTTCCTCTTCACTATCTGTCATGCTCAGAATCGTGTAGGCCTCTTCACTACTGTACCTTCGATTTGCCATTTTGGGCTCTAAATTTACTGGTACAGTAGTGAGACTCACAGGTAAAAAAGCTCCTAGACTGTCAGCAAATGTAGCAAACACTACCAAAAAAACTTTTAGCGATCGCAGGGATCAGGCCTGACTCTGCGAACGCTGCAGTTATGTGTTTAGTGTTTTGTAAGTGACAGTGATCAATCGATACTGCACTTGGGTGGGCTGGGCTGGGCTGGGCGGAGGGGCAAAACGCAGGTGCTAGCAGATATCTGGGCTGATCCCGCTAACACTGTGTTTTTGGGAACCCTAAACTGCTGGGGACGCTAGTATAGATCTGATCAGATCAGATATCGATCCGTTCAGACATTATACCACTAAGGGAGGTGTATGCTGCGTGCGTGGGTGTTAGCAGTACTGGCACTAATCTGGGGCGACGCAGACCCTATCTGACCCTAAAACCTAACTGATATCACCCACCGGGCGATCAGGGGATTAAACCTTTATTGGGTAATAAACGGCGGGTATAAAAAACAAATTAACTAACCAGTGTCACCCGTAACACTAATAAGGTCATCACTGGTGAAAGGGTTAACTAGGGGGAAATCAGGGGGTTAAAACCTTTATTAGGTAGTATATGGGGGTACCTGACGCTATAAAAAGCTGACGGTGAACCTAAATAACAGGCTAACTAGCGTCACCCGTGACACTTTTACGGCGATCAGAAAAATGATCGATTAGTGACACTGGCGACAGGGGGTGAAAGGGGGGCGATCAAGGGGTTAAACCTTTTTTAGGGGGGTTAGGGGGGTACCCCAGACCTAAAGGGGCCTACCACTAACAGCCCTAACACTTATTACAGTCACAAAATGACACCAATACAGTGATAAGTAAAACAATAAAAACTGCTATTGGTGTCACTGTGACAGGGGGTGACAGGGGGTGATCGGGGGGTGATTGATGTGCCTATGTGTACTAGTGTTAGTGTAGTGTTGGTGCAAACTCAGATTGATGTCTTCTCTCCTCGGGCGCCGGAACGAAAAGGCTGCACGAGGAAAGATGACATCACTTTCTCTGCTTCTGTTTACATTTCAAAAGCAGGGGAAGCTTCCCATTCATCAGGAGTGATTGTGAGGGGGTGGCCATGACTCAGTTCCTGATCACTCCTGCAACGATGCCGACCGCCTCGGGCACTGGGGGGGGGGGGGTGCGATCGCACCCCCCAGCCCACGGGAGGGGAGTAACGTACGGGTGCCCGTGCCATTCTGTATATCGTCGTGAGGCGGTCGGCAAGTGGTTAAGCAATATCCTTATTATCCAACAATAATCCATACGCTCTATTCTTCATTAAATTGTTTCCTATCGTGTTTTCTGCCTCCTTGTAACATCATCCATAAGCTCTCAAGCCTCTCCTTTCCCTCCTCGCTTCCCTTTGTTTGGAATGAGTAGTGCGCGTTAGTTGCAGTCAGTCATGTGCATTTGTGGGTATGTGCAGTAGCACAGAACAGCCAGAACTTAGATGCAGAAAACATGCCTATATTGAAGTTGAAGTTCAGTGGTACTCAACAAGCCCGGCGGGAAGGCAACCTGACTGGGAACACTCACAGGATGTAACAGCGATGAGTAGCAGCAGTAGGTCTCAGATGTGCCGACAACGTCTCTCTCAAGGGGTAGAATACAGCCTGGCCAGTCTGTACCCAAGCAAGCAAGCTTCCAGGAAGGATGGTGTGACCCTGAATTTTCCATACTTATCTCTCCCTGATGCTAAGCACTGTTCCTGAGAGAGGGGTGACCTGTCCTTACTCTAGCCACATGCAAAGTGCATGCCTTAAATAGATTCTACTTGACCCAAAATGGGCACCAATTTCACATGGAGCACCAGCATCCAATAGGACTGGGTTCCTCTCAACTCTCTCCTCCATCTGCATTGTTGTTGCAGATGAGCGCCACCTGCAGTGGAGAAAATAGACTGCATCTGCCTTCACACTGCTGTTTGCACACTACACATCCCATAGTCTATCTTGGGAGTGAGCAGGAGAGGGTGGCTACATTCCTACATACAGTCGGACAAGGAAAAACAAATGTAGCCACCTTCTAACAGGAAGTCAGATCACAGCAGCAAAAAAATAAATTAAAAAATGTAGAGGTTTGGAGGAAGATGAGAGCAATAGAAGGGACTTTTTTCAGTTAATATTCAGTTATATACCTAAATAAATATTTTTTTTTTAAAACCAGAGTTTAGTATCATTAAGATTTGCTCCAAGACTCTAAATGTGTTTGAGGGAAAGTTTGAATTTTCCTAAGTTTGGTGATCTTTCAAAAACATACTGTGAATCGAACCTGGGCAGTTCAGACAAATACATAGTGTATGTTGTAATTCTAGGACTCCAATTTTAGAGAAACATTTGAACGGCTGGGTTGGAAAACATACTCACTGCTCTTAACTGTCAGAGCAGAGATGAGAGAGGAGAGCATATTCAAAGCCCATGAAAGCTCTTGGGGACCTTATATAAAAAAGGTGAAATAAAAGTGTCACAGCTTTCCCATTTTTTCCATTTCACCCATCACAACCTATATAGAAAAGAAAATGAGGCTATTTGTTTTACTAACATTGCTGTGTTTTTCATTATTGTATTATTATGAACTCCATTTCCACAATGCATTTCAAACCACTTTTACGAATCAAACTTTGGCATTTTTTTTTGAAGAGCACCCTGGAGAAAACACTTTTCTTAAAGTAACATTTTATTTTTAATTCCTCAATTTGCTGATTTTTATTTTTCTGTCCTATTACTGCTTCTTCCTATTGTACTATGATTCTTTCAGACAGCGCTTGTTTTTACCTTTCGTACATTATAAATAAGGGGCATGTCTTGTGTGCAATTTTGTAGCATCAACTTGAAGCAGTTAAGAATCACCCTTAATGGTTGGTATTATTAAATACAAGGCCAAAGGGTCATCATTGACATTCCAAAACTACAAAGAGTGCAATAAGAAATGCAAGAGTGCACTCAGGGCAGCCAAAATAGATTCCAAAAGACACAATAATGAGGAGAGTAAAACATTGACAAATGTATTAATAATAAAAAGGCGGAGTCAGAACATATTGGCCCATAAAAGAGGGCCAGGGCAAGTTGGTCACAAGTGACAGGGAGAAGGCAACTATATTTATACAATGTATAACAATGTATATCAAATGCACCCTTGTGGCTGACAAAGACTAGTGTTCAAAAAAGACTAGGAAAACCTAATATGAATGAATCACCAGGACCAGACAGCTTACACCTGAGAGTTCTCAAAGAACTTAGCCAAGTTATCGCGAGACCATTGTTCCTAACTTTTAAGCACAGTTTGCTGACTGGAATGGTATCAGCAGATTGGCAAAAAGCTAACATGGTACAAATATTCAAAAAGGGCCAAGATACAGTATATACCTGGAAACTACTTACCAGTCAGCCTAACATCAATAGTATATCAACCATCAGAAGGAATGATAAGGGACCATATCCCAGAATTTTCAGATGAAAATAGTATCATTAGTAATAACCAACATGGATTTTTGAAGAACTATTCTTGTAATTTGAATAGAGAAAGGCCTGTGGACATAGTGTATCTAGATAACACTAAGGCATTTGATGCAATCCTATGTACCTGGATAGAAAACTGGTTGGAGCTGTAGAAGCATGGAGCAGGAGCATGTCTTGAGGGTGGTAATTAATGGCATATTTTCTGAATAGTATGGAGTTGTGAGGTCTCTGTCCTGGGACCAATTACGTTTAACTTGTTCATAAACTATATAGAAGTTGGAATAAATAATTTAATCTCAGTGTTTGCTGAGTATACAAAGCTAAGCAGGGCAATAACTTCACAACAGGGTGTAGCAGCTTTATAAAAAGACCTAGTTAAAATGGAGGGGTGGGCAGCTAGATGGCAGATGAGGTTCAATATAGAAAAATGTAAAGTAATGCATTTTGAGCTTAATATATGCATGCAAATTACACACTAGGGGGAGAACCTCTGGAGGAATTGAGGATGGAAGAGGATCTGGGGGTCCTAGTAGATTACAGACTTAGCAATAGCGTGCAATCCCAAGCTGCAGTAAGCAAGGCTAGCAGACTATTAACAAGCATTAAAAAGGCTATCTACTAAAAAGACTAAACTATAATTCTACCACTTTAAAAAACCCTGGTTTGCCCCCACATCTTGAGTATGCCATCCAATTCTGGTCACCAGTCTGTCCTTGAACTGGAGAGAGTCCAGAGAAGGGCAACCAAGCTAACAAGGGGTCTGGAGGACCTCAGTTATGAGGAGCGACTACAAACAATAAATGTATTCTCCCCAGAGAAGTGATGCTTAAGAGGGGATATGATGGCAAAATACAAATCCTTGAATGGTGACTCTAGCATTGGGAGGAAACTTTTTATGCTTATGCACTGTACACACGACCGGTTTTCCCATCGGAATAAACTCTGAAGGTTTTTCCGACAGAGTTCCAACGGAATTCCGCCGAAACTGTCTTGCGTACACACGATCACACCAAAGTCCGACCGCCAGGAACGCGGTGACGTACAACACGTATGACGGGACTAGAAAAAGGAAGTTCAATAGCCAGTAACCAATAGCTTCCGTCTCGTACTTGCTTCAGAGCAAGAGTAATTTTTGATACGTCGGAACACCAAACAGACGAGCGGTTTTCCCGATCGGAATTGCTTCCGTCGGAAATATTTGGAACATGCTCTTTCTTGGTCCCTCAGAATTTTTTACATAAAAAGTCCAATGAGGCATACACACGATCAGAATATACGATGAAAAGCTCCCGTCTGACATAAGGCTCTAAAGAAGACATGCAGCCACACAATGAAATTGGATGAGAAACAGTTTAATCTTAAACTGCGTCAGCGGTTCTTTACTGTTAGTGCCGGTTCACACAGGGGCGGCACAACTTGCAGGTCGACTCACCGAGGCGACCTGCACACGACTTCAGCGGTGACTTGCAAAACGACTTCTGTATGGAAGTCAATGCAAGTCGCCTGAAGTCGCCCCAAAAATACTACAGGAACCTTTTTCTAAGTCGGAGCGACTTGCATCGCTCCTATTAGAACGGTTCCGTAGTACAGAATGGGACGCGACTTGTCAGGCGGCTAAGTCGCCTGACAAGTCGCCCCTGTGTGAACCGGGGCTTAGAGCGCTAGGGATGTTGATCTCCCTTCTACAGTTGTTGGTGTCAGGGGTGTGTGTAGATAAGTTAAGAAAAACTTTTAGATGTGTTTCTTAGCTAACACAATGTACAGGGATACGGATACATTCACAGGTTGAACTTGAAGGACCAGTGTCTTTATTCATCCTTACCAACGATGTAACTATGTAGTTAAACAAAAGTCTGTGTTGCAGCAATTTTTAGATTGGTGGTTTTGTGATCAAGATTTCGCAGTGTTTATGGCTAGAAATGGAACCCTCAGCATTTGTAGATACTAATGTTACCCAGTGCCTATGAGCATGATACTCCAACTATTTGACTCTTCATAGATTAGCAATGCAACCAGGTACACCAACAGCTCTGAAACATGCTGCAAATAGCCACAGAGGATAATCTAACAAGGCTGTAGCTACTGTAGCTCTCTGCTACAAACTCAATAACTCTCACTATACTCAATCTCATATAGGCTTATGTGAAATGTCATTTAAAAGGTAATTTTCAAAATTTTTAAATCTATAGCTTTTAATAAAATACTACCTGGCTATCTTGCCATGAAGATCCTTATACAGGCACTTCCTGTTATAAGATGACAACCCTCTGTCCCTGTCTCTCAGTTGCACTCAGATGTTGTCACCCTTTCACATGGGCTTCTGGTGGCCACTTCAACACACATTACTCAGGCATGGTGCACTGTTGTCAGCATCAGTCCCCCCACCACCACATTTTGCTATCGTACTGTCCCTCATTTGCATTTTTAAAACCAAATCCCTTTGTCCTTCTTTCTTCCTCAGTTGTCCCTCTTTATCATCTGATGTACAGACCTGTATAAAAAAAAAAAAAAATGTATAATTTATTACAAAAACTATTTGGACAATGTCATGGGCCAAATATGGTCATGTGGCCATATTAGGTCATTGATGTCACTAGCATCCCCGCCTTTTTGTTATGTGTGGCTGTAGGTCAGGGAATTCCCCAGCTGCAGCTGATTGGGCCAGCAGCCTGCCATCGTATGACAATTTCCTGTGGGTTTGGCCTTTGCTCTCCACTACTCTTGTATATTAACTGCTTGCCGACCAGCCACCGCAGTTGTACTGCGGCAACATGGCTCAGCTGCGCGAATCGCCATCATGTTACGTCGGTAACATATTCGGCCACTAGGGGGTGCGCGCGGAGCCGATGCGAGTGCCCAGCAGTCGGGATATCCGCCAGGCTCCCGCAATTGCTTGGGGCACACTGAGAACTGGGATCTGTGTGTAAACACACATTTTCCGGTTCTCTGAGGCTAGAATAGACAGATCGTCTGTTCATACAGAGTATGAACAGCGATCTGTCATCTCCCCTGCACAGTCCCCTCCCCCCTTCAGTTAGAACACACAATAGGGAACACATTAACCCCTTGATCGCCCCCTAGTGGTTAAACCCCTTCACTGTCAGTGACTTTTTTACAGTAATCAATGCATTTTTATAGCACTGATTGGTGTAAAAATGCTAATGGTCCCAAAAATGTCTCAAAATTGTCCGACATGTCCGCCATAATGTTGCAGTCCCGATAAAAATTGCAGTTCGCCGCCATTACTAGTAAAAAAAAATAATAATAATAAAAATGCCATAAAACTATCCCCTATTTTGTAGACACAATAACTTTTGTGCACACCAATCAATATATGCTCAATGCAATTTTTTTTACCAAAAATATGTAGAAGAATACATATCAGCCTAAACTGAGGAAAACAATAATTTTTTCCTATATTTTTGGGGTATATTCATTATAGCAAAAAGTAAAAAATATTGCATTTTTTCAAAATGGTTGCTCTTTTTTTGTTTATAGCACAAAAAATAAAAAAACGCAGAAGTGATCAAATACCACCAAAAGAAAGCTCTATTTGTGGGAAAAAAAAGGATGTCAATTTTGTTTGAGTGCAACGTCGCACGACCACGCAATTGTCAGTTAAAGCGACACAGTGCCGAATCGCAAAAAGTGCTCTGGTCAGGAAGGGGGTAAAATATTCCAGGGCTGAAGCGGTTAAGCAATTTTTTCTTGCATGCTAATACTTCATGATCCACATAATTGGGGGGCATGGGAGGGGTACATACTTTTGGGTTAAAAAAGGTGTCTTTCTCTTTTTTTGTCATCTCAGAATGCTGAAAGGTATACCACACCTGAGAAATGCTATATAGCTATCATGGGATTGCCAGGAAATGCTTCAAAGAATCTGAGATGCAACAAAGCATGAAAAAAGGTGTAAACAGGTATTTTGGTAATAACAAAAAAGTAAAAAAAAAAGTAAATTGTTTCAAATACACAATGCTTTGGCAAACTAAATCAATCAAGTCAATCAGTTAGGAATTATAGCTACGGTACTTTAACGCACCACAATGCCCTAATGCGTCATAACAAGTAGCAACAGTACATGCCCAACAAAGACCTGCCAGTGGCAATGCTCCAGCATCCAGAAGATGAATTTTTAATCAACTAAAAATCCCAAATGATAATTTTCCACCGCATTATTTTAGCAAGTCCTCAAAAATGCTAACTGCCCATCATTAGCAATGCATTCATGTTGCATTTTTCATTGTTGTTATCCACATGACTCCTGTCTCATGTCACACTGTTTTATCTTATTCACAGTACTTAGCTGCAGCAGTGATAAATGATTTAATGTGATGTGGTAATCTATTAGTGCTGCGCCATTATAGAGTGTGAAGTATGGCAGTGATTTACCGTCCGAGCGGATGGGAAATTGACCTCACGCTTAGACTTGCAGGGCTTACAGAACAAATTAGGCAAAATTCAATTTGTGTAGAGGCTGCTGAAACTTTTCCTTTCTACTTATTTTAAAAACTAAAAAAAGAAAATCCAGCAGAAATGTTTCTATTTTATTAATGTAATTCATTGCATCCAGTCAATGCTTTGCAATGCCGGGGGGGCTACTGTCACAATATTAATGTGTACAATGTCTTCTCCCCAATTCTACACTATACTGTAGACCAGGGCTCTCCAAACTTTCTAAACATAGAGCCAGTTTATTGTTCTTCAAACTTTAGGGGGTCCAGACTGTGGCCAGTGGGAGTGGAAATTTTACTGGTATCAGTGGGAGCAAACATTGCTTCATTTGGTATTAGGGGGGGAACATTGCCCCATCGTTGGTATTATTGGGAGGAATAGTGCCCCATTATTAGTATCAGTAGAAGAAATGGTGCCCCATTGTTGATGTCAGTGGGGCAGAATAGTGTCTTGTATCAGTGGGAGGAATAGTGTCCTAAGGGGTCAGATAAAGGCAGCCAAAGTGCCACATCCGGCCCCCGGGCCACAGTTTGGAGACTGCCATTAATATCATACCTAGGGCATTGTGGCCGCTCCGCAGTTCATTCTTCTGTTTTATTCTTGTGTGTCCTGCTGCTTGATTGGATGGTGTGATAAGGGGAACCAGATGGATAAGAAAGGAGAAATCTGACTGGCTAGACTTGTAGCCCTGGTGTATGGAACAAGGGGTGCTGAGACAGAGACTGGAAGAGGAGGCAGAAGTGTTGGGTGGAATTCCGAAGCTGCAGAAAGAGCTGCAGAGTGACACAAGGAGCCAGGCTACATAGAGTACTACTGTGCAGGGGAGTGCTGAGTGCAGGGAGCAGGAGAATCCCTGAGAACATGAGCAAAAAGGTGCTGCTATGTGTTGCGTGCTGAACAAGGAGGAGTACAGAGGGAAAGCCATGAGATGGACCAGGCTGTGCTGTGCAGCTGAACACTGAGCCCTCTTTCCCTGCAGAGTGGGACTTGCCTTGCCATGGACAGTTCCTTAAAGAGAGATGGTGAAGTTTATATCCTAAATACTTTCTTGTAATAGATGTAGCGTGGCCTGGTTGGCCCACCTCCATCCAGCTTAGAAAGGTGACCATCAGGGGATGGACTGCCAAATGAAGGACATCTGACCAACATCAAAGTTATGTGCCAGGAACTTGTTTGCTGAACTCTGTAAACTCCCCTATTTTAAAGGCTTACCTATAGGTACTGTAAATGTCTTCTAAACTTGCACCGCTCAGGAGAGATTTACTGTATACACCAGCTATTACGTCATCGGCGCATGTGCTCTGAAGAAACGGCTGCCGTGCTGTTTCCTTAGGGCCCATGCCATGACCGGAAGCTCCCGCGCGCATGCACGGGAGTGACGTTATCGTGGCTCTGGCCAATCACAGCACCGGAGCCCTCGAACCCAAAAGAAACACCAGGAAAGATGTCAGCTGTGTCAGTGGTGTGCGGGCGCCACTGTGGGCTTCATTTTAAGGTAAGTATTTCATAATGAGCTAGTATGCGATGCATACTAGCTCATTATGCCTATGTCTTACAGTTTTGTTTTGTTTTTTGTTTTTTTTTTTACATTGAGGTTTACAAACTCTTAAATTGCCCCACCACAAACAAACTGTATATTTCATCCTCCACTGGCCAGGTTAGAAAGGGCCTAAGAATAGTAGATAGACCGTACTGTTTATTGCATACCCTGGTGTTCTCTCTTAAAGTCTCTCTTAAAGTTAGTCTTATCTGGTATACTTTGAACTATTCTGTGTCTACATCCATATTTCTTGACTGAAATGTCTGAACCCAAGGGGTCAGAGGTGTCAGGAGACTTGCAAGTTTAGGGCAACCATTGGGGTACAGTATCTTTAAGCGTCCCTCACGGGGGGTGGCGCTACACCTACATTGAACCTCATTTGCCATGTGTTTGCCCACCCTTTTATTTTATTGAGGTCTTCCTGTAAAGTTGTTACAGTATATCCTGTTAATATGAAATTATTGCATCTCTTAGCTTTGTATCATCAGCAAACACTGAATCTGAACTGTTTATCCCAACTTCTACAATATATAATCTATGAACAAGGTAAACAGGATTGGTCCCAGGACAGAACTCCAGACTATTCAGACGATAGGCTGTTTATTGCCACCCTCTGAACACGCCCCTGTAACCAGTTTTCTATCCAGGAACATATACCATTGTGAACGCCAACAGACCTCAATTTGTGGATTAGGCGTTTATGGGGAATTGTGTAAAATGCTTTGGCAAAGTCTTAATAAACTACACCCACAGGCCTTTTTCCAGATTGCAGCTCACTTCCTCAGAGAATGTTAATAGGTTGGTCTGGCAAGAATAATCTCGCATAAATCCATGCTGGTTACTACTGATAATACTATTCTTATCAGCACATTCATGGAAATGGTTCCTTATCATCCCCTCCAATAGTTTACAAACTATTGATGTTAGACTGATCGGTCTGTAGTTTCCAGGTATGTATCTTGGCCCATTCTTGAATATTGGTACCATGTTAGCTTTTCGCCAATCTGCTGCTAAAATTCCCGTTATTTAGTTGGTATATTGCTGCTTTAGTCTTAATGACTAAGCATGTTGGTCTGTTAATGATTAACAGCGGTTCTGTTAGGTATTAAATGGTTAAAGTTCATTACATAATTAGATTTATTTGAACCCAAAAGAGATGATTGTTATGGTATGATGGGTGCTAATGGGATGTATAGTTTCATTACAACAGCTTGGGTACTATAGGCACTTTATTTCCAAGAACATTGGTTTGAAAAATGAGAGTGTGCCCAAAACCCCTTTCTGATGATACTTCCTGTGTGAATTATCGGCCTATCTCTCTGTTAAACCTCGATATTAAATTATTAGCAAAAATAATAGCAAAACGCCTCAATAGCATTATAGGAAAATTAATACATAGAGATCAAGTAGGCTTCATGCCAAATAGACAGGCAGGCGATAATATACGCAGGGCAGTGTTATTGGCACATATTGCTAAAAAACGGAAAATCCCTTTATGTTTTCTATCTCTCGATATTAAGAGGGCATTTGACACAGTATCCTGGCAATATATGCAATATTCATTACAAAAATGGGGTTTTGGACCCCACTTTTTAACATGGATCAAAGCATTATATAATAAACCCAAAGCCTATATAAAATATGCTGGATACAAATCTGAAGCCTTTAATATCGAAAGAGGTACCCGACAGGGTTGCCCATTATCTCCCTTATTATTTGCCCTTATACTCGAACCCATGGCCCAATATATCAGAACAAACCAAACTATAACTGGCATTGAAGTAGGAGGTATTACACACAAATTATGTATATTTGCAGACGATATATTACTTTTTCTATCATCACCACAGGTCTCTGGTTCTAACTTAATACCAGCTCTTGATGGATTTGCAGCCCTATCCGGCCTTATGATTAATCCTAAGAAATGCCTAGTGCTTAATATTTCACTCACAAACATGGAATTGATCCCGGCTAGGGCTGCACTCCCATTCACATGGGCAGAAAAATCAATCCCATATCTTGGAATTCATTTAACAGCCTCTCATTCTGACTTATTCTCAACCAATTATCCTCCTGTATTAAGACAGATCACAAATCTAATAAAACAATGGTCGCAACTTCCTTTATCCTGGATGGGGAAGATTAATGCAATCAAAATGACTATTCTACCCAAATTGCTTTATCTATTCAGAGTCCTCCCTATTCCAATTCCTTCCTATTTTTTGAGAATAGTACAAAAAAGAGCAACTTCGTTTATATGGGGCTCTTCTAAACCACGTATACCTATACACACACTACATCTTCCCAAAAATAAAGGAGGCCTGGGATACCCTAATTTTACTAACTACTACAGAGCAGCACATTTGGCCAGTCTGTCCAAATACCATGCAAAACAGGAAATCCCATTATGGGTATTTATAGAGGCTTCAGAAAATGACCCTCTATTAATATCAAATTTATTATGGCTTGATCCTAAAGACCGCTTTAAAATTCATAATCCCATAACTAAACACTTCTTATCTCTCTGGGATAAACTAAAAACCAAATATCAGTTACAATCTCCACACAATCCTCTCCTTTCTTTTATCAGAAATCCGGCCTTTTATCCGGCATGGATCTACCCAAATTCTTTTAAAGCTTGGACAACATCAGGCATTCAGACACTAAATGACTTCATAGCATCTAAATCATTCCTTTCATTCCCATCGCTTAGAGAAAAATATGATCTACCAAACTCTGAGATATTTAGATATCTCCAAATCAAAAATTTCTATACACCATTCCTAAAGGGGGATACACCATTATCCCAATTATCCATTTTTGAATCAATCTGTACAAAAGATCCATTTGCTAAAGGTACAATTTCATCACTTTATAATCAATTATATGGAGTACCAAATCTTAATAGACCCTCTTACGTTCAGAGGTGGGAGGAGGACCTGGGACGAACTTTAGAAGACACGGACTGGTCTAACATATGGCTCACATCTAAGTCATCTTCACCCAACATCTTAGCACTGGAGACAAATTATAAAGTCCTAACTCGCTGGTACCTTGTACCCGCTAGAGTGGCAAAATATTCACCTAATACCTCAGCTCTTTGTTTTCGAGGATGCCCAGAAATAGGCACATATTTACACATATGGTGGACGTGCCCAGTAATCCAAACCTTCTGGAAGGAAGTCTTCGTGATTGCATCTAAAATATTTAAAAAAATAATACAACCAGATCCATATTTAACTTTACTTAATCTAAAACCGGAATGGTTAACACTCTCTCAATTCAAACTTATGATCCAACTAATAACGGCTGCAAAACAAACAGTGGCCAAGGCATGGAAATCTCCTACATTGGTACTAGCAGAAACAATTCACAGAATGAATAATACAATGTCCCATGCTAAGATGGTAGCCATCGATCAAAATCAAATTCCAAAATTTGAAAAACTTTGGCATCCTTGGATAAAACAACAGTTCCTGTCAAACTTCAATGACTCTGTCCTGTTGCCATGGTAACAGATTAAATGACTTACAGAGACACCCATTCTAAGGCTTCAAAGAGAACTAAAAAGAATAATAAACTGACGAGCGGGACAACCTTGTGGACCATACCTCTACCTTTCAACCCTTTTTCTTCTTTCTCTTTCCTTTTCTCCACCTTACGATTAAAGCTCATTATCAGAATTTATTTGACCTATATACACTCTACTTGTAAACAATATGTATAGTAGGTATAAATCATTTAAATACCTACAAAAGTAACTAAGGAAATTATATATATCTTTAATTTAGGTTTACGTGAACCCAATGTTTAATATTTGAAATTTCATGATATTTACTTATATAAACCCTACTGTAAAACAATGAGCTTACTTTATAGATCCTTGTAAACTTACTTTATGTATCTTTATAACATTGTATACTCAATAAACTTCTTTTGACAAGGAAAAATGAGAGTGTGTACTCTCTTCTATGAGATGCACACTTTTATTAGTACATGTATATATGGTTACAGCAGATTATGATTGTTACAATTTCAATGTATCATTTGTGATAATTGGGCATTTATATACCAATTACACATAGTTAGCACTTACTGAATTTAGCTTGAGAACACACAGGAGCACCAGGCTGTATGTTCACAGCTTTTATTCATTATCATCACTGATAATAAGCACAGCAGGTTAGTTCGTTAACACGTTCAGGGAAGGAAAGATGGTGAGGCACGAGTAAATTCATTTTAAAGAATTTATTTTACCTTTCATTTTCTTTTATGCCGTTTTTCCAATTAAAAGTGCAGTAATTAAGAGGGTAGATTAAAGGTTTATTGTAGCATATATTTTAATACTAAATGTTTTATAGAGGTCTATTTATCAGATCAAAAACAGGGACGACTGAGGAGGAAAGAGGGAGGGCTTTGGTTACACAAAAAGTCACAGAAGTGTGTTGGATGTCTGATGTTCAACAGCACTCTGTGGTTCCTTCCACTGATCACTACATCACCACAGAATCCTGTAGCAAACTAGGGGCCAGCAGAAGGAACCATAATGTGCAGAGGGACATGTTCTTCATAATCCTTTTTTTCACCCGAGCTTATTACCAGGTTTAGTGGTATAAATGGAGTCTTCTCCTTCTAGATGGCCAAGCAGCAACCCGACAGTGGCATGTCAATGGCTCTAGTTCAAAAAGGCTCTTCCTAAGAACGTATTCACCCACAAGGGCACTGCCTCCTGTCTAACTGAGCCAGCTTGTACAGCCAAGATGGCGGCTGAAACACATTCTGCAACACAGCCCAGGAAGGAGATGCAGGTAAGATTAACACATCACTCCCTTCTCTACTGGGTCTGACAAATGCTCCCAGTACTCTATAATTGTCTCACAGGCCTCCCTTAGGTCCAAGGATAAGTGGAACATGGAAACGCACATTAAATTTTTCCTTCCAAAACACAACTTAAGCCGGTCATGGACAGTTCGACACTCAGCCGGTTCAGCACAGACCAGCTGAGATTCAACCATCTGTGGGCAGGCTGATTGTACCCAAGTCGATCTTTTGCCAGCTGGCTTCCCCATTCAACACTGACTACTTTAATGGGGGAATCAAGCGATTTTCTTTCCTGCAACCCACGGTTGCAGGAAAGAAAATCAAATCATCTATGGCCTGCATTAAAGACACTTGTCACCAGACTTGTATCCACATGCAAATTAAAAATAAATGATCTAACAATAGGTCTGGAGCTCCTCTATAAAAAAAAACCCTCACCATGAAACCTTAACCACTTCAGCCCTGGAAGATTTACCCCCTTAATGATCAGAGCATTTTTTGCGATACGGCACTGCTTCGGTTTAACTGACAGTTGCGTGGTCATGCGACGCTGTACCCAAACAAAATTGACGTCCTTTTTTCCCACAAATAGAGCTTTCTTTTGGCAGTATTAGAGCACCTCTGCAGTTTTTATTTTTTGCGCTATAACAAAAAAAGACCAACAATTTTGAAAAAAAAGCAATATTTTTAACTTTTTGCTATAATAAATATTCCCCAAAAATATATAAAACTAATTTCTTCCTCAGTTTAGGCCGATATGTATTCTTCTACATATTTTTGGTAAAAAAAAAATCACAATAAACATATATTGATTGGTTTGCGCCAAAGTTATAGCATCTACAAAATAAGGGATAGATTTATGCCATTTTTATTTTTTTTATTAGTAATGCCGGTGATCTGTGATTTTTATCAGGACTGCGACATTGCGGTGGACAGATCAGACACTTTTGACACTATTTTGGGACCAGTGACATTTATACAGCGATCAGAGCTAAAACTAGCCATTGATTTCTGTGTAAATGTCACTGGCAGGGAAGGGGTTAACACTAGGGGGCAATCAAGAGGTTAAGTGTGTTCCCTCAGTGTGTTCTAACTGTAGGGGGGATGGGCTGCCACTGACATGACAGAGATCACTGCTCCGAAAACAGGTCATGTCAATAGGCAGAACAGGAAAATGCCTTGTTTACATAGGCACTTCCCCGTTCTGCCTCTCCTATTCGCAATCACGGGCCACCGGCAGACATCGAGTCCGCAGGCCCGCTATCCTGCTTTTGCAGACTTGCAGAGTTTGCGCAGGAGTGCCATTCTGCCGATGTATATCGATGTGAGCCGGTCGGCAAGCGGTTAAACCAATGGTTCTCAACTCCTGTCCTCAGGACCCACTAACAGGCCAGGTTTGCAAGATAACTGAAATACATCACAGGTGCTATAATTAGCTGCTCATTGATTGCAGTGTTATAGTCTGCATCTCCCCAAGGTAATACTTAAAATCTAGCCTGTTAGTGAGTCCTGAGGACAGGAGTGGAGAACCATTGCCTTAAACAAACATATTGTTCTCATACACAAACTTTGTTTCCAACAAGATGATATTGAGGACCGAAACTGCAATACAAATCTTCTAACAACTTAAGCAAAAGACTTTTGCGGCAACAGTTGCTGCTCTTTTTAACCAAATACTACAACACCCTGCAGATGAACACATCAAAGTAGACCGGTTCCATAGAACAAGACATTATATGCAGAATACATTTTTAAAGAGTTAAAGAAGAGATCATTCAAGCCCTCAGATCCCTAGATGAGATTTTATTCAATGAGACTTAATTTTAGTTCTTCCCTGACCTCTCCAGACAAACAATGATATTGAGAAGGGCACTTAAATCACTGCTTGATGACCTCCGCCAGAAAGCCATAAAATACCAATGGAGGTTTCTTTTCCAACTGACAGCAGATCATGAAGGGAAATTGTCTATTTTCCCTTTCTACAGGATGAACCTCAGACAGCCCTACCGGAATGGCCCCTAAAGTCCCCCCCCAAGGTCACCTCCAGGACTTACATAGTTACATAGTAGGTGAGGTTGAAAAAAGACACAAGTCCATCAAGTCCAACCTATGTGTGTGATTATATGTCAGTATTACATTGTATATCCCTGTATGTTGTGGTTGTTCAGGTGATTATCTAATAGTTTCTTGAAGCTATCAATGCTCCCCGCTGAGACCACCGCCTGTGGAAGAGAATTCCACATCCTTGCCGCTCTTACAGTAAAGAACCCTCTACGTAGTTTAAGGTTAAACCTCTTTTCTTCTAATTGTAATGAGTGGCCGCGAGTCTTATTAAACTCTCTTCTGCGAAAAAGTTTTATCCCTATTGTGGGGTCACCAGTACAGTATTTGTAAATTGAAATCATATCCCCTCTCAAGCGTCTCTTCTTCAGAGAGAATAAGTTCAGTGCTCGCAACCTTTCCTCATAACTAAGATCCTCCAGACCCTTTATTAGCTTTGTTGCCCTTCTTTGTACTCGCTCCATTTCCAGTACATCCTTCCTTAGGACTGGTGCCCAGAACTGGACAGCATACTCCAGGTGCGGCCGGATCAGAGCCTTGTAGAGCGGGAGAATTATCGTTTTATCTCTGGAGTTGATCCCCTTTTAATGCATGCCAATATTCTGTTTGCTTTGTTAGCAGCAGCTTGGCATTGCATGTCATTGCTGAGCCTATTATCTACTAGGACCCCCAGGTCCTTTTCCATCCTAGATTCCCCCCCAGTGTTCTCCCCCCAGTGTATAGATTGCACAGGGCCGATCCTAGGGTCACCGGCACCTGGGTGCAGAAATATTTTTGGCGCCCCCACATGGGCGTGGTCATCTTACCAACTCCTCCCCTTTACAAATGTTTCTATGGCAACGACTCAAACACAGAGATGCTCCCCTAAGAAGTCTTTGTTACCCTGGGATCCTCCTGTGATCTTTTAATAAAGAAAATACAGGAAGAGGGTACACTAATGAGACCTGGAGGGGGGTCTCTCTGATGCACACAGAGAGGGCTTCTGTTAGAGAGTCTGTTAGAAAGAGCCCCCAGATATAGTACAGGAGATGGTCAGAGACTGCAGACATAGTACAGGAGATGATCAGAGACTGCAGATATAATACAGGAGATGGTCAGAGACTGCAGACATAGTACAGGAGATGATCAGAGACTGCAGACATAGTACAGGAGATGATCAGAGACTGCAGACATAGTACAGGAGATGATCAGTGACTGCAGATATAATACAGGAGATGGTCAGAGACTGCAGACATAATACAGGAGATGGTCAGAGACTGCAGACAAAGTACAGGAGATGATCAGAGACTGCAGACAGGATATAAGAGATGATCAGAGACTGCAGACATGGTACAGGAGATGGTCAGAGACTGCAGACATAATACAGGAGATGATCAGAGACTGGGGACATAGTACAGGAGATGATCAGAGACTGCAGACATAGTACAGGAGATGATCAGAGACTGCAGACATAGTACAGGAGATGATCAGAGACTGCAGACATACTACAGGAGATGATCAGAGACTGCAGACATACTACAGGAGATGATCAGAGACTGCAGACATAGTACAGGAGATGGTCAGAGACTGCAGAGAGGATATAAGAGATGATCAGAGACTGCAGACATAGTACAGGAGATGATCAGAGACTGCAGACATAGTACAGGAGATGATCAGAGACTGCAGACATAATACAGGAGATGATCAGAGACTGCAGACATAGTACAGGAGATGATCAGAGACTGCAGACATACTACAGGAGATGATCAGAGACTGCAGACATACTACAGGAGATGATCAGAGACTGCAGACATACTACAGGAGATGATCAGAGACTGCAGACATACTACAGGAGATGATCAGAGACTGCAGACAGGATATAAGAGATGATCAGAGACTGCAGACATAGTACAGGAGATGGTCAGAGACTGCAGACATAATACAGGAGATGATCAGAGACTGGAGACATAGTACAGGAGATGATCAGAGACTGCAGACATAGTACAGGAGATGATCAGAGACTGCAGACATAGTACATGAGATGATCAGAGACTGCAGACATAGTATAGGAGATGATCAGAGACTGCAGACATAGTACATGAGATGATCAGAGACTGCAGACATAGTACAGGAGATGATCAGAGACTGCAGACATAGTACATAAGATGATCAGAGACTGCAGACATAGTATAGGAGATGATCAGAGACTGCAGACATAATACAGGAGATGATCAGAGACTGCAGACATAGTACAGGAGATGATCAGAGACTGCAGACATAGTACAGGAGATGATCAGAGACTGCAGACATATTACAGGAGATGGTCAGAGACTGCAGACATAGTACAGTAGATGATCAGAGACTGCAGACATAGTACAGTAGATGATCAGAGACTGCAGACATAGTACAGGAGATGGTCAGAGACTGCAGACAGGATATAAGAGATGATCAGAGACTGCAGACATAGTACAGGAGATGATCAGAGACTGCAGACATAGTACAGGAGATGATCAGAGACTGCAGACATAGTACAGGAGATGATCAGAGACTGCAGACATAGTACAGGAGATGATCAGAGACTGCAGACATAGTACAGGAGATGATCAGAGACTGCAGACATAGTACAGGAGATGGTCAGAGACTGCAGACAGGATATAAGAGACTGCAGACATAGTACAGGAGATGATCAGAGACTGCAGACAGGATATAAGAGATGATCAGAGACTGCAGACATGGTACAGGAGATGGTCAGAGACTGCAGACATAATACAGGAGATGATCAGAGACTGGGGACATAGTACAGGAGATGATCAGAGACTGCAGACATAGTACAGGAGATGATCAGAGACTGCAGACATAGTACAGGAGATGATCAGAGACTGCAGACATACTACAGGAGATGATCAGAGACTGCAGACATACTACAGGAGATGATCAGAGACTGCAGACATAGTACAGAAGATGGTCAGAGACTGCAGAGAGGATATAAGAGATGATCAGAGACTGCAGACATAGTACAGGAGATGATCAGAGACTGCAGACATAGTACAGGAGATGATCAGAGACTGCAGACATAGTACAGGAGATGATCAGAGACTGCAGACAGGATATAAGAGATGATCAGAGACTGCAGACATAGTACAGGAGATGGTCAGAGACTGCAGACATAGTACAGGAGATGATCAGAGACTGCAGACAGGATATAAGAGATGATCAGAGACTGCAGACATAATACAGGAGATGATCAGAGACTGCAGACATAGTACAGGAGATGATCAGAGACTGCAGACATAGTACAGGAGATGGTCAGAGACTGCAGACATAATACAGGAGATGATCAGAGACTGCAGACATAATACAGGAGATGATCAGAGACTGCAGACATAGTACAGGAGATGATCAGAGACTGCAGACATAGTACAGGAGATGATCAGAGACTGCAGACATAATACAGGAGATGATCAGAGACTGCAGACATAGTACAGGAGATGATCAGAGACTGCAGACATACTACAGGAGATGATCAGAGACTGCAGACATACTACAGGAGATGATCAGAGACTGCAGACATACTACAGGAGATGATCAGAGACTGCAGACATACTACAGGAGATGATCAGAGACTGCAGACATACTACAGGAGATGATCAGAGACTGCAGACATACTACAGGAGATGATCAGAGACTGCAGACATAGTACAGGAGATGGTCAGAGACTGCAGAGAGGATATAAGAGATGATCAGAGACTGCAGACATAGTACAGGAGATGATCAGAGACTGCAGACAGGATATAAGAGATGATCAGAGACTGCAGACATAATACAGGAGATGATCAGAGACTGCAGACATAGTACAGGAGATGATCAGAGACTGCAGACATAGTACAGGAGATGGTCAGAGACTGCAGACATAATACAGGAGATGATCAGAGACTGCAGACATAATACAGGAGATGATCAGAGACTGCAGACATAGTACAGGAGATGATCAGAGACTGCAGACATAGTACAGGAGATGATCAGAGACTGCAGACATAATACAGGAGATGATCAGAGACTGCAGACATAGTACAGGAGATGATCAGAGACTGCAGACATACTACAGGCGATGATCAGAGACTGCAGACATACTACAGGAGATGATCAGAGACTGCAGACATACTACAGGAGATGATCAGAGACTGCAGACAGGATATAAGAGATGATCAGAGACTGCAGACATAGTACAGGAGATGGTCAGAGACTGCAGACATAATACAGGAGATGATCAGAGACTGCAGACACAGTACAGGAGATGATCAGAGACTGCAGACATAGTACAGGAGATGATCAGAGACTGCAGACATAGTACATGAGATGATCAGAGACTGCAGACATAGTATAGGAGATGATCAGAGACTGCAGACATAGTACATGAGATGATCAGAGACTGCAGACATAGTACAGGAGATGATCAGAGACTGCAGACATAATACAGGAGATGATCAGAGACTGCAGACATAGTACATGAGATTATCAGAGACTGCAGACATAGTACATGAGATGATCAGAGACTGCAGACATAGTATAGGAGATGATCAGAGACTGCAGACATAATACAGGAGATGATCAGAGACTGCAGACATAGTACAGGAGATGATCAGAGACTGCAGACATAGTACAGGAGATGATCAGAGACTGCAGACATATTACAGGAGATGGTCAGAGACTGCAGACATAGTACAGTAGATGATCAGAGACTGCAGACATAGTACAGGAGATGATCAGAGACTGCAGACATAGTACAGGAGATGGTCAGAGACTGCAGACAGGATATAAGAGATGATCAGAGACTGCAGACATAGTACAGGAGATGATCAGAGACTGCAGACATAGTACAGGAGATGATCAGAGACTGTAGACATAGTACAGGAGATGGTCAGAGACTGCAGACATAGTACAGGAGATGGTCAGAGACTGCAGACATAGAACAGGAGATGATCAGAGACTGCAGACATAGTACAGGAGATGATCAGAGACTGCAGACATAGTACAGGAGATGATCAGAGACTGCAGACATAATACAGGAGATGGTCAGAGACTGCAGACATAGTACAGGAGATGGTCAGAGACTGCATTTCCTATGGACGTTAGTAAATAATGGCCAATCGACCCTCTCACCTGACCCAGCGATACAGCAACGGTTCCTCTGATCAGGAGTCAGCTCACTCTGAATTGCCCGTTGTGACTCCACTGGATAGCACCCAGATCTGTATTCTGACAATGACTCCATTCCTTTCTCCACCAGGGATGGTGCTAGGCTGTGTGGCTTTCCCTCTGGTGGCGCAGGGCAGCGGGGTTCTCTCTCTGATGGGGTTCCCTCAGCACTGCCCTCTCCCTCTGGAGTCCTGGGTGTACTTCCCTGAAAGCTTTCCCGGACTCCTGGCTCTCTCTCTCCCATTCAGCTGAGCATGCTGTGTGAGCTCCAGTTTCCGTGTTACAGTGGGGCTGTAACACGGAAACTGGAGCTCATGTCCCACAATCCTCTTCTCTGCTCCTTTTTCTATTCTGTTTCTTCCCTGGGCATATGAAGGCGGGGGAAGATACATAGTGGGCAGCTGTGCTGGCAAGCGCTGCTTACTAGTACAGCAGCGTGCGCGAGAGGGAGGGGGGAGAGGGGGGAAAGAAGAGCCCGCAGCTGCATTGGCATCACTAGGGTTGGGGTCACTCCCCCTTCCACCAACTATAGTCGCCCCTCAGTACAGACCCCCCTCCACTAAGTATAGACCCCCTCCATCAGTGAAGAACCCGCACTAAGTATAAACCCCTCCCTCAGTACAGACCTTCCCCAGTACAGACCCCCCCCAGGAAAACCCCCCTCCATTAGTACAGACCCCCCCAGGACAGACCCCCCTGCATTAGTACAGACCCCCCCAGAACAGACCCCCCTCCATTAGTACAGACCCCCGGGACAGAACCCACCTCCATTAGTACAGACCCCCCTCCATTAGTACAGACCCCCCAGGACAGACCCCTCCTTCATTAGTACAGACCCCCCTCTATTAGTACAGACCCCCCATTAGTACAGACCCCCCAGGACAGACCCCCCCTCAATTAGTACAGACCCCCAAGGACAGACCCCCCTCCATTAGTACAGACCCCCCTCCATTAGTACAGACCCCCCATTAGTACAGACCCCCCATTAGTACAGACCCCCAAGACAGACCCCCCTCAATTAGTATAGACCCCCCAGGACAGACCCCCCTCCATTAGTACAGACCCCCCAGGACAGACCCCGCCTCCATTACTACAGACCCCCCAGGACAGACCCCCCTCCATTAGTATAGACCCCCCAAGGACAGACCCCCCTCCATTAGTACAGACCCCCAGGACAGACCCCCCTCCATTAGTACAGACCCCCCCAGGACAGACCCCCCTCCATTAGTATAGACCCCCCCAGGACAGACACCCCTCCATTAGTTCAGACCCCCCCTCCATTAGTACAGACCCCCCCTCCATTAGTACAGACCCCCCAGGACAGACCCCCTCTCCATTACTACAGACCCCCCAGGACAGACCCCCCCTCCATTACTACAGACCCCCCAGGACAGACCCCCCCTCCATTACTACAGACCCCCCAGGACAGACCCCCTCTCCATTACTACAGACCCCCCAGGACAGACCCCCTCTCCATTACTACAGACCCCCCAGGACAGACCCTCCCTCCATTACTACAGACCCCCCAGGACAGACCCTCCCTCCATTACTACAGACCCCCCAGGGCAGACCCCCCCTCCATTACTACAGACCCCCCAGGACAGACCCTCCCTCCATTACTACAGACCCCCCAGGACAGACACTCCCTCCATTACTACAGACCCCCCAGGACAGACCCTCCCTCCATTACTACAGACCCCCCAGGGCAGACCCCCCTTCTCCATTAGTACAGACCCCCCCCTCCATTAGGGTACAGTACATAAAAACACCCGGGCGGCAGCTGGAGAGGAGAGTGTGCAGCCGCGCCGCCCAGGTGGAGAACAGAACACTACACAGCAGGCAGCAGGAGTGAGAGACACAGAGAGGAGGAGAATGTGTCAGCACGGACCGCTCCTCCCCCCCTCCCCCCGCGCGACATCACTCATGGCTGGTCTCTCTCCACACAGAGACCAGCCGCTCTGCCTCCCTTCTCATCTCCAGCTTGAGCAGTTAATACAGCGGCGCCTTTCTTCTTAGAACACCGGCAGAGAGGCGCCGCTGGACACAAACAAGAGGAGGAGGAGGAGGGAGGGGAGCACTTTGGCGCTTCAGCGCCCCCACCTCTCTGGCGCTCGGGTGCACTGCACCCCGTGCACCCCGTCTAGGACCGGCCCTGAGATTGCATTCATATTTTTGCCACCCAAATGCATTATTTTACATTTTTCTACATTGAACCTCATTTGCCATGTAGTCGCCCAGCCCATTAATTTGTTCAGGTCTTTTTGCAAGGTTTCCACATCCTGCGGAGAAGTTATTGCCCTGCTTAGCTTAGTATCGTCTGCAAATACAGAGATTGAACTGTTTATCTCATCCTCCAGGTCGTTTATGAACAAATTAAATAGGATTGGTCCCAGCACAGAACCCTGGGGGACCCCACTACCCACCCCTGACCATTCTGAGTACTCCCCATTTATCACCACCCTCTGAACTCGCCCTTGTAGCTAGTTTTCAATCCATGTACTCACCCTATGGTCCATGCCAACGGACCTTATTTTGTACAGTAAACGTTTATGGGGAACTGTGTCAAATGCTTTTGCAAAATCCAGATACACCACGTCTACGGGCCTTCCTTTATCTAGATGGCAACTCACCTCCTCATAGAAGGTTAATAGATTGGTTTGACAAGAACAATTCTTCATGAATCCATGCTGATTACTGCTAATGATACCGTTCTTATTACTAAAATCTTGTATATAGTCCCTTATCATCCCCTCCAAGAGTTTACATACTATTGATGTTAGGCTAACTGGTCTGTAATTCCCAGGGATGTATTTTGGGCCCTTTTTAAATATTTCTTAAGAGCTTCTCCAATCCTTTTGAACTCCCTTTCTCAATCTGTCTGACTATCTCCCAATCTATCCATCTTTAGACGAGCCTTGAAAAGCCTTCTCTTTAAAGAAGCCTATCCTGCTTCTAACTAATACACTGTGTTTTTACTTTATCCTTTAGCTCTTCCCCCACAGTTATTACCTTTTGTATAACTTGACCCTCCCTCTTAGATTGTAGGCTCAAAGGAGCAGGGTCCTTTGATTCCTCTTGTACCAAATTGTATTTTAACTGTAATGTCTACCCTTATTATGTAAAGAGCTGCACAAACTGTTGGTGCTATATAAATCCTGTATAATAATAATAATACGTGTCTGCCATGGCAACAACTAAAAAAACTTAATCCTGCAGGTGCCTCTATCTCTAAAACTCCTAGATACTGATACATCAACCACATTGACCTGACATCCTGTTGCCTTTTGTTGCAAAATGTCTGCACAGGTTGATTCTCAAAGAGAGCCTCTGCTATTCTTCTATACCTGGTATTCTAACTCACAAGTGGGACATTTTCAACATAATTGCTTACAATTATTTATCTTTAAACCAATCTGTAATCCAGCGCTATCACTTTAAACCTAAAATTAAAAAAAATAAATAGAGTAACTGCTGCAACCAAGTAATTGTGTTTCCACAACTCTGAAGTGAATGCATTAATGCTTATTGGTTGCACTTGTCCAAAATATGTGAAACATCAAAAGGATTAATTATAAAGTGTTTAACATAAAGTCCGTCTAGTGATATTCAAATAAATTGCGACTCTTCTTTTAATTTTTACCACGTGTGAGTTTTGGCACGCATACGTGACAATGCCCACCACCAGTTTACCCATGTGCTCACCTCAATTACAGACCTTAAAGGTCTGACAGCACCTTCCCCAGTTGGGGTATATTCCAATGAATGGCTTGATATCCTCTCCTCCTCCTCTCCCCTCTTCGTGTTTAGCTAAAGCTGTTAAGAGGTTGTATAGATATCTCCTCCTTTCTCCTCCACCTTCCCTCGATCAAAATAAATAGGCTTCCATTGTGTAGTATTAACACCTTATGACATTTATTGAACAGCATCCACTTACATTTAAAATCAAGACACAGCGTGTACTAATTTGTTCCTGAATCTCGATGTGCTCCGTCACCCAACTTGGCCCAGCGCGTGTCGTCACTAGCACATGACTTCCTCAGGATGTTATTGTTACCTAAATTCTGGGCAACTGTAACCTCCCCATCTAGGAATAATGAATGGGCCTTGCACCCATCTCAGGGATGTTTATTTTCTAAATTTTTTAACATTCATCTGTTGTACATACCATGGATTTAATACCTTAATTGTTATCGTTACTGTTACTATTGTTACAAATGTTAAAATTCATGATAATGTTTTCAAATTATCTAATTGTCTGTATATATTCCCAGTAGGGGCTAGATCAGGGGTCCTCAAACTACGGCC
This sequence comes from Aquarana catesbeiana, assembly GCF_042186555.1. Taxonomy (NCBI): domain Eukaryota; kingdom Metazoa; phylum Chordata; class Amphibia; order Anura; family Ranidae; genus Aquarana; species Aquarana catesbeiana. The sequence goes on from NC_133329.1 coordinate 364,974,895, forward strand.
CGCGGGCCGAATCCGGCCCTCCAGCGTTTTTTATCCGGCCCACGGACTGCCCCTTTAAAATTGCAGCACTCCCCCTGCCATCTGCTCCCTCCATCACACAGGACGGGAAACATGACAGGCCTTCTGTGCTAAGAAGCAGGTGATTGGTTACTAGGCATCGGGGCGGTCCCAGGAACCAATCACCTGCCCCTCACTTCCAAAGTCCCGCCCTCTGTCCGGACCTACCATGCCTCGTGTCCTGCGTGATACAGGTAAGTGTTGAGTGGGAGTGCTGTGTTATTATAGGGGGCGGCAGAGTAATAGTGATATGGGGGGAGTCTGTGATATGGGGGGAGTCTGTGATATGGGGGAGTCTGTGATATGGGGGGGATCTGTGATGGGGGATCTGTGATATGGGGGAACTGTGATGGGGGATCTGTGATATGGGGGATCTGTGATATGGGGGGATCTGTGATGGGGGATCTGTGATATGGGGGGGATCTGTGATGGGGGATCTGTGATATGGGGGGATCTGTGATATGGGGGGATCTGTGATGGGGGATCTGTGATATGGGGGATCTGTGATATGGGGAATCTGTGATATGGGGAATCTGTGATATGGGGAATCTGTGATATGGGAGTCTGTGATATGGGGAGTCTGTGATATGGGGAGTCTGTGATATGGGGGGGATCTGTGATATGGGGAGTCTGTTATGGGGGAGTCTGTGATATGGGGGAGTCTGTGATATGGGGAGATCTGTGATATGGGGAGATCTGTGATATGGGGAGATCTGTGATATGGGGATCTGTGATATGGGGGGATCTGTGATGGGGAGTTCTGTGATATGGGGGGATCTGTGATATGGGGGGGATATGTGATATGGGGGAGTCTGTGATATGGGGGAGTCTGTGATATGGGGGATCTGTGATGGGGGAGTCTGTGATATGGGGAGTCTGTAATGGGGGAGATCTGTGATATGGGGGGGTCTGTTATGGGGAGATCTGTGATATGGGGGATCTGTGACGGGGGAGTCTGTGATATGGGGAGATCTGTGATATGGGGAGATCTGTGATATGGGGAGATCTGTGATATGGGGGATCTGTGATATGGGGAGTCTGTTATGGGGGAGATCTGTGATATGGGGGGATCTGTGATGGGGAGTCTGTTATGGGGGGATCTGTGATATGGGGGAGTCTGTTATGGGGGAGTCTGTTATGGGGGAGTCTGTGATGGGGGCATCGAGGCGGTCCCAGGAACCAATCACCTGCCCCTCACGTCCAATGTCCCGCCCTCTGTCCGGACCTACCATGCCTCGTGTCCTGTGTGATACAGGTAAGTGTTGAGTGGGAGTGCTGTGTTATTATAGGGGGCGGCAGAGTAATAGTGATATGGGTGGAGTCTGTGATATGGGGGGAGTCTGTGATATGGGGAGTCTGTGATATGGGGGGATCTGTGATGGGGGATCTGTGATATGGGGGATCTGTGATGGGGGATCTGTGATATGGGGGGGATCTGTGATATGGGGGGGATCTGTGATATGGGGGGATCTGTGATGGGGGATCTGTGATATGGGGGATCTGTGATATGGGGGGATCTGTGATGGGGGAATATGTGATGGGGGATCTGTGATATGGGGGAGTCTGTGATATAGGGGGGATCTGTGATATGGGGGGATCTGTGATATGGGGAGTCTGTGATATGGGGGGATCTGTGATATGGGGGGATCTGTGATGGGGGATCTGTGATATGGGGGGATCTGTGATATGGGGGGGATCTGTGATATGGGGGGGAGTCTGTGATATGGGGAGTCTGTTATGGGGGAGTCTGTGATATGGGGAGATCTGTGATATGGGGGATCTGTGATATGGGGGATCTGTGATATGGGGGAGTCTGTGATGTGGGGATCTGTGATATGGGGGGATCTGTGATATGGGGGATCTGTGATATGGGGTGATCTGTGATATGGGGGGATATGTGATATGGGGGGGATATGTGATATGGGGGAGTCTGTGATATGGGGGAGTCTGTGATATGGGGGATCTGTGATGGGGGAGTCCGTGATATGGGGAGTCTGTAATGGGGGAGATCTGTGATATGGGGGAGTCTGTTATGGGGAGATCTGTGATATGGGGAGATCTGTGATATGGGGGATCTGTGATATGGGGAGATCTGTGATATGGGGGATCTGTGATATGGGGGATCTGTGATATGGGGAGATCTGTGATATGGGGGGATCTGTGATATGGGGGGATCTGTGATATGGGGGATCTGTGATATGGGGAGATCTGTGATATGGGGGGATCTGTGATATGGGGAGTCTGTTATGGGGGAGATCTGTGATATGGGGGGATCTGTGATGGGGAGTCTGTTATGGGGGGATCTGTGATATGGGGGAGTCTGTTATGGGGGAGTCTGTGATAGGGGGAGTCTGTTATGGGGGATCTGTGATGGGGGGATCTGTGATGGGGGGATCTGTGATGGGGAGTCTGTTATGGGGGGATCTGTGATGGGGAGTCTGTTATGGGAGATCTGTGATATGGGGAGATCTGTGCTATGGGGGGGGGGGCTGATATGGGGGGATCTGTGATGGGGGAGATCTGTGATATGGGGAGATCTGTGATATGGGGGGATCTGTGATATGGGGGGATCTGTGATATGGGGAGATCTGTGATATGGGGGGATCTGTGATATGGGGAGTCTGTTATGGGGGAGATCTGTGATATGGGGGGATCTGTGATGGGGAGTCTGTTATGGGGGGATCTGTGATATGGGGGAGTCTGTTATGGTGGAGTCTGTGATAGGGGGAGTCTGTTATGGGGGATCTGTGATGGGGGGATCTGTGATGGGGAGTCTGTTATGGGGGGATCTGTGATGGGGAGTCTGTTATGGGAGATCTGTGATATGGGGAGATCTGTGCTTTGGGGGGAGGGGGCTGATATGGGGGGATCTGTGATGGGGGAGTCTGTTATGGGGGGATCTGTGATGGCGGAGTCTGTTATGGGGAAAGTCTGTGATGGGGGAAGTATGTGATATGGGGGAGTCTGTTATGGGGGGAATCTGTTATGTGGGGCTTTGTGATGGAGAGGAGTTTGTGTTGGGGGGCTTTGTGATGGGGGGGGATCTGTCATGGGGGGGCTTTGTTATGGGGTGAGTCTGTGATGGGGAGGGGGGTCTGTGATTGGGAGTGGTTCTGTAATGAGGGGAGTCTGTGAAATACTGATAAGTTCATATTGATTACAATTGTTCTTTATTTTAAATATTGTACTGTTTTTTTCCTGTTTTTTTTTTCTTTTGCACTACAAATAAGATGTGTGCATAGGAATTAGTTCATATTTTTTTTAAACTATAGTGCGGCCCCCCAACAGTCTAAGGGACCGTGAACTGGCCCCCTGTCTAAAAAGTTTGAGGACCCCTGGGCTAGATGGATGCCTCCTGTTCTGTCACCTTCACACTGTAGGACCTTGGCACTCATAACCAGATCCTCAGAGGGGTTCAACATATCACCAGGCCCTGCGCTCAACACTTACTCAGTGGGTAAGTTCTCAATACCAACAGCATCTCATACCAAATCCACATGTCCTATTCACCGCCCTAACTTAGTTGACACGTGCCAAATTCAGCAACCAACAGAGGGAGCATAAAGCCATTTCTCCCTAGCATATAATACTTTTAATAAGACTGACCATTTTCTTTTTCAATTCCCCAACCTCCTCATTTAAAGCTGCATTAGTTACAGATTATGGTCAGATCACACCCCTTGCACTTTTTTAACCCCCATCCAAACGCTGCATTTGTTCCTGAATCCTGGTGACTCAATGACATTCTTTTAGTTGACCAGACATGTGGGGATGCTGTCACACAAAAAGATTAAATGCACCTCGTTAGCCCAGGAACTCTCATCATTAGACCCTAGGGCCCTCCCCTGGATCCTCCCCAGGAACAGATCTCCTAAAGCAGACCTTCCAATATTAGTAGCCTTCTATTTTTTAGGTCTGGAACTTTAGTAGAGATAAATTAAATCTTTCTTCAATACCGGGTCCATTTGTCCCTCACTTTGACAAGCCTGAACTACCAATGGGCATGCACATCCTCTCATTGGGTGAATTTAACAGGAGTAAATGGACTCAAGCCAGACACCTACTGAACCCCTGGTGCTCCCCATTTCCCCCATGAGTCAATCCACCAACATTACCTAGATGGCAAAATTATAGATACTGAAAATCTGTACAAAAATACACCCCCAACACACTTAGAGATCCTTGACAGATTTCAAGAAGCTTTGTTCCCTATCTGAACCTCTGTCACATGTGCTGTCAATGATTTGTAATCTGCCAGTGGGAAATTTTATTATCAATTCACTAAGCATGGGAAAAAGACCTTGACCAACCCTTAGCTCAAGAGGAGTGAGATAAATCTTTTATTTTCATACACAAAGGCTCAGTTTCATGTTATTCCTATGAAAAGAGATATAAAATAATGACTTGCTGATATAAAGACCCAATTTTATTGCATAACAATTTGTCTTACGATAATGAAACATGTTGGAGAAGCTGAGCAGAAATGGGTACATGCTTTCATATCTAGTGGAACTGCCCCTCCATCAGGATATATTGTAACAAGATATTCAAACTCTGCAACCTTGGCTTAGGCTATGTAAATCCCAGCCCAGAAAAAGCTCTTGTATCCATCTATCCTTCCGGGTACTATTTCCAGCCAGAAAAAAAAAAAACTGCTGCAACACCATTTCATATCTGTGGTTAGACAGCCTAACCATTTGTTCTGGAAAACCAGTATCACCCCACCTTCAACAATGTAGGTAGACACCATGAGTCATATCATGAAAATAGAAAAGCTAGATGCTGATGATAAAAAGGTGTTTGTGTCTCAATCGTATATATCAGGGATCTCCAAACTACGGCCCTCCAGTTGTTGCAGAACCACATATCCCATGAGGCATTGTAAAACTCGGGCATTCACAGACATGACTAGGCATGATGGGAATTGTAGTTCCTGAACAACTGGAGGGCCATTGTTTGGAGACCCCTGGTATATATTAATGAACTTATCTAATTTTCACACCTTGTCACTTATTGGCCTTTTGGCTTAGATCAAGTGTAGTATCTGTTCTTGTCAGTGCCCAGTGGGAGCACTCCACAGTCTTTCTGGCCTTATGGATACGAAGGCAGTTTGTATAGTGCTCCTGCTGGTATGATGGCATCACAAGAGATCTTCCGGATGGGCAAGAAAACTAAATATATTGTGCACCACATAAGGTGTGGGTTGGGAGTACTTTCCTGGTGTGGAGAGCTCAGAGGGACCCGGTGCCTCCCGATATGAGTGGTGCTTCCTGGTCTGGAAGTGTCTGCAGTGTCAAGGCCATGAGTGGTATTCTGATGGTACTCATAGTATCACTATGGGTTTGGAACCCCACAGTGAGAACAAGCACTTGGCCATGGTACCATTTTCTCTTTTTCTGCACTAAGGCTCATGGGCTAGGCCTTTTGACCAGGACCACAGCAATTTTGGTTACCAGGCCACAAGGCCTAGCTAATGCACCTGCAATGGCACTTTTTTGTTTTTGCATATTCATGTTTCCTCTCCACATGTGTGTCTCTTTGCACTTGTATATGTGTTCCCTTTTCACTCTGGTAGATGGAGCGTGTGGACCCTCAGGCCTACCCTTAAGTCTAGTGGGAGGATGTGTGGACATTAGGTTCCTTCCCTGCTTTGGCGGTCTCTCTTTGGGAGAGCTGTTCACCTGGTACTCGGTTGGCTTTAGCTGACCATGAGGAAAAGGGGTCTGCAAGGCCTTTTGGCTAGGTGGACCCGAGTGAGCCTTACCCTAGTCAGGAGCCTAGTGCCCCCGGGGGGGGGAGGGGAGGTCCTAATTCTCCCTAAGGTGGACCAGAGACGTATCCTAAGTGGACAATTTTGGTTCACTTATTGATGTTTGGTTCTTGTGCAATGACTAAGCACAGGTGTGTGAAACGCATCTGCTGAATTGTCTTTTGAGCTATGTGTCATGTCCTCTCTTTTCATGGATATACAATAAAGTATGAAGATGTCATACTGGAGGTGCCTCACCTTTCTCTCCTTTGCATCTGCTTCTTGGTCGCGGACCCTGGCAGGCACCCGGCTTCCTATAGCAGCTATAGCTGGTTCCTGCAATAGCAACCCCTTTGCTGTTTTTGGTTTTTGCGTACCCACCACAGGTTCAAAAAAAGAAAACGCTCATACGCTGCCCTCTGACATGCACTGAAATCCTTCCATACAAAATTTTAAAATAGACACGCTCTTCTGACCGCTCCCCCTTCCCATGGTGAGACCTGGGCACATCTAGTTCGAGCTTTCCTTTTCCCTTTTTGCTCCTCTTATCCCTCCTTACTATTATCGTTCACCCCACTATTCTCTTTACTTTTCCTATGGACTACTTTCTTCTTTTGATCATTTGAAATCGGTTACGACTTTCATTTTATTTTTTTGCCTTATACATATAACACTCTTTTATAAGGCAATATTATACCACAATGATATGTGACTACATACTCAATGATGGTACCCTCTTTTGTATATATTTGTAATTATTTTTTACTGTCGACATCATTGAAACATTCATATTTCAACATAGTTATTGAATAACTGCCAACTATGTCATTTTCTAAAATAATATTTAAAAAGTTACAACCATAAAATACAACCATAAAAGGAACTACACAAGTGGAAAGTGGCGCTGAGCAATTTAAAAGTATTACCGGTAGGCGCAAAGCAAATGAGGCGAATCAGCCCTTGAGGTGTGTAATCGTGCTGGTGTTATCACAAAATACAGGAATAGCATGGCTTCTCATTAAAAAGGCAACTATAGAGACAATGGTGACATCAAACAGGAATACCTCAATTAAAAGTATCTATCAGCACCAACAGATGTGGTGTTACACTGGATATAACTATAGCTGGCGTGTCTGCTATTATTAGAAGTACAATGAATCAGTGACAACTAGGGGGAAACAGAAGAGTTTTGTTTGACTCATCAGGGTCAGCCTTTATATGAATCAATAAAGCTATGTTTCTTTTCTTCCATTGTAAAAAAAATCTTTATCAAAATAAAATACATACACCTTATAATAAAAACACATGAGGCGAGAGAGCCCAAAACAGGCTTAGTAAGGTAAAGCAAAGCATAATCATATAATTTCATAACAATCATAATCATTTGTGAAACACCTTGGATCAAAAGTGTAGGCAAACAGTTAGATACAATGGAGATGAATACTGTATGTGTTAATTGTCCTACCTGCCAATTTTATTTTAATTCTGTTGGCTCAGTTTTGTGATCTAGACCATGCTGCCAGATACTATGCCATACAGCTCAGTCAACACTGTGACTGGATAGTAAAGGAGCATCTGCTTATTGCTAAGTAGGGATGAGCAAAGTGATTTAGGTGAAATTGATTTGACTACAAAATTACAGATTTTACCATTGGCAAAATGTTTGCTTCAAAATTAAAAGTTCTACGCTATTCTATTTATTTATTTTTTGCTTTAGTGGAGGTGTTTTTTAAGGTATTTTTTTTTTCAAGGGTTGTTCTGTCTTTTTTTTGTTTGAGGGTTTTTTGTGTGTATATGTTATTTGTGTTCTGTCGTTTTGATCCTTTAAGTAAAAATTACTGTTTATGATTTTGCTCAGTGAAAAAAATAATGAGGCTGTTGAGTGACATTTTTTTTCTAGCAAATCAGCTTCTGTAACTTGGAAAAGAAAAGGGTAACAGCGCTCTCTGCAGGGACAACCCAATCCATACACCAGGTCCACTCACAGGTGCCTAGGCTCGATGTATCCAATCACACTCCAATGTAGCAATTAGTAAGAAGAGCCGGCAAGACCATAATCCTTGAAGTGTCGTTGACAGTAAAACAATAGCGTTGACGTGTTTCGGCAATAGCCTTAGTGGTAGCTAGTTTGAAACAGATATGGCAAGATATATATATATATATATATACACACTCACATACACACATACACATATACAAGCTCCGCCTTTGCACAATTAGCATGTCAGGTTAGTACCGCAAAACATTAGCATATTAAATTGATACCACCAATCATTCAAGTGGGTGGTGACTACATCTGTTTTTGCCAATAGTAAAAGAAGAAAAAGAGAGAAAGATATAAAAATATGTGGAACCAAGAGAAAAGTGTGTAAAAAATGCTGCATAAGATGTTGGGACCTTATTCTTCCAAAGGAAAAAATGTTCCTTGGAAGAAAGAAAAAGTATTTACAGATTTTTGTGTCAAAATACTTTGTAGTAGTAACACAATGCAAGGTCAAAATGTATGACAGAATGTGAGTATATATATATATCTTGCCATATCTGTTTCAAACTAGCTACGACTAAGGCTATTGCCGAAACGCATCAGCTCTATTGTTTTATTGTCACTCTGATGTACCAACAAATGAAACTTCAAGAATTACAGTCTTGTCGGCTCTTCTTACTAATAGCTTCTGTAACTCTCAGGGGCCATTTAAAGCCAATTATACCCTTACAAATAACCAAAATAATTAAAGGCTAAGATGACCTTTAAAAAAAAAAAATTATAAATGCACATTTTTTTTGTAGGTAAAAAAAATGTGCACTTATTTTTTTCTTGGGAGCCAGTAAAGCAATGTCAGGTTCTTGTGGACTGCCACTACACTGTCTGCCCATACCTCCAATATGGGCAGGCAGTTACTGAAGTCCAAGAAGCTCAATGGACTACAAGATCACTCACCAGTGGCCTTGCAGTTGTTTGAGAACTACAAGCCGTCACAATGGCTGATGATGGTTGTAGTTCATTCATTCACATAACTCTGTGAATGATTGACACGGCCATTTGGGCAAAGCCCTGCACAGCCGTGCTGTTTTTAAATTGTGACAATGGGTGCAGGGGAGAAGAACTCCCGTCCGCTGTCACAGGGATGGGGCGGATCGGGGGGTGAGGTGGTGTATACTCAACATCTAAATTTGGGTGTAACATGAAACATGCTGGGAAAGGTGAACCTATCCTTTAATTTTGACTTCCTCATTGACTTCAATGCATTTCCCCAAACATGGCAAAATGTAACCAAAATCTTTTGTTTGTCACAACTTTTCAGCAAAATGAAGATTCTCAAACATCTCTACTGATGAGATAGTCTCAGTGCCTTCTTCTCTAACCAGGACCTAGTTGTTGATTCACAGCACCATGCAATGTAATTTAAGGTTTATTTTTAGGGGACAACATTTCTATAGACATGCCTTCAGGTGGTCAGGTTGATTGAGGTGGTTTACAATAAATCACTGTTACCCCATTTTAATGTCCCTTATTTTTTTCTTCTTCTTCTCTGGGATCAAGCTATTGTTGAAATGTTCATCTACAGACACTATGCACAACAGTACCGCTATGATATGTTGTGTCTGTCACCAGTTATTTATACCCATTACTGTGAATATGCCATATGTTCCTAAATGAAACATTCTGCATCGTACAGCATGACCTCCACAAGTTGTACATATTTGTCTGACGAATCATATCGTACTGCTATATGATGAGCCCAACACAGAAATCCTGTGCAGCTTACATATACTGTACACCAACACTCTATTATCATTGTAGCTCACATTGACCATGTCAGCTGATGCTAGATCCTGTCACTTACCTCTTTTTTTTGTTTTTGTAATTCCCTTATTTGTATAAAGAGTCATAGAAAATACAGACTTTAGAGAGATAAATCTGAGTACATCATCAATAGAAACTCCAACATATCAACGGCTAACAAAGAGCATTAAGACAACAATCCCAGAGGAAGTATTTAATAGGACAATCCAATACCACGACTGAAGCATATATAGTACTGCTTACTTATATTGTAGGGGAGCAAACATCAAATGGCATTGAACCAGGAAAAGGCACATATGGCAGGGTCATGTGTGTCCTGGCAGGTGGAAGACCTTGATTGAATAAGAGGGTTCCACTTATCTAGTAATCTGAAATTAGGAGGAACAGGGAGGAAAGAGAAAGAAAGAGGAGCTGAGGAAGGGCGAACAGGACCAGGGAAGAAACACAAAAGAAAAAGAAATGAGCAGGAGGACCGACAAGGAAAAAAAAGGAGGGTAAGGTGGGAGGAAAGGAGGAAGGGTCACCCAGTCATCCCCCACCCTGGGTAGAGCGAGGCATGCGAAAGTTCACTGGGTAGTGGAAAGCTCGTTGACGGAGGTATCGGTATACACAAAATAATTGCACGGCCTCCATGTTTCAGTACACACTTCTTCCGTGTTACGCAGTGTGGCTGCGAGTTCTTCCATGTCTCGTATGTTATTAACTTTAGTGAACCACAGAGCTTTCGCAGGGGGATCAGCATCTCTCCAGCGGAATGCAGGCCTTAGCGGCGTTTAGGAGTTGCATTGTGAGAGAAGATCTTTATTTTTTAACCGATCGTTCCGTCAAATGCAATAAACAGGCCGCAGAGTTAGCATGCAGGTCGACAGCCGTAAATTGTTCAATGATAGCGGTTACATCTTGCCAAAACTGTTACATTTTAGGACATTCCCAAAAAATGTGGATCATAGTGCCAACCACCGTGCCACAACAGCAACAGGAGTCTGGGACCTGGGGGAACATACCATGAGGTTGGGTGTCGGACACTGTACCATCGGGTAAGCATCTTATAACTAGTCTCCTGTACCCACGTGGCAATGGATGACTTTTGAGCAAAATGGAGAATCTTTAGTCTTTGGACAGGAGTAAGGCTCAGAGCCAGATCAGTTTCCCATTTAGTGAGAAATGGAGGAACATGTTCTTCTCCAGGGAGAATCAGGGATGAATATAGCAAGGAGAGGGAATGATGTATCAGTTCCCCTCTGTGACATAGTGATTCAAAACATGTGAGTAGGGATGAGCTTGATGTTCGGGTCGAACATACGTTCGACTCGAACATCGCATGTTCACCCATTCGCCAAAGAGCGAACATTATGGGGCGTTTGTGGCAAATTCGAGTGTTGTGGAACGCCCCATAATGGACTGCGAGATCGCAGTGCATTGCTGTATGATGATAGGCCAAAGCATGCACCTTTTAGTGTGCTTATTGCTTTTTTTTTTTTCTGCATGGAAAGAGGAGGTAGACAGACCTCTATAGCCTGGACTGTGTATGCCTTACAGATTTCTCATGAGGTTCTAGGACATTCCGGGTTCCAACTACGGAGGATTCCCAAGGTTCCATCCTGGTTGTCGGAGGACAACATAAGCCTGCTTGACTCACAGAACGTATGTTCAAACCATCCGGTAAGCACCAGCTAATCACACTGGTGTTTTTAGTTTTCATCCACCATATTGGATACTTATGCGGTGATCAAGACCTTCAATCTATTCACTATATATCGTGGACTTTCAATCACTCATTGCACATTGTGGATTTTCAGCCACTTATATGGTATATAACACATGTGGTATTTCTATAATTCGATTTAATTTGATTTATTAAGATTTTTTTATTTATTTTTCTATGTCAATAGCAGGGTTGTGTTAATCAACCCAAACACTTTAGTACTACACGTATACACCTCAAAGCATGCACCTTACCTGCATGCTTTAGCCAATCCCACCACCCTCTGTTAAGAGAGCCATAATTGGCCAAAGGTAGGGTGGCAATAAGAAAAGTTGTTTCATAGTGTACACTATCTGGTGTAATAGTAAGCCTAGTAGGTTTTTTTTGTTCAGGGGCTGAACGAAAAAAACTGACAGTTCCAGAGGTGTTAGTATAGCGATCTCCCCTGCTGCCCCCCCGCCAGAACACTCCTGTCAGCCAATCTGCAGCCTTTTTTTTGTCATGCCCCATCGAAAGAAGCCGGCCGAATGTCCGTCTTCTGTTGGACCGGCTGCAGTACACATGGGCAGAATGTCGGCAGTTTCTATTGAACCACCTGACATTCGTGTGTACTAGACTTAATGTTCTTGTAACCCTAAAAAAAAAAGAGATCGCTTGTGCTGTCTAACCTGTTCCTCTGTGAGCTGTAAAAAACCTGGTTGATCCTGCCTGTTCCTGTGTCCCCCTTAGTGTGCTGACCACAGTAATCATAACCACTGAGCCCTGATTACTATGGTCAGTTTACATGACTCCGTCATCCGCAGCTCTCCTCTCTCCCCCTCACCCCCACCCTCCCTGTCTGTCAGCTCCTGTGTTTGATCATGTGTGTGCGTGTGATCCGTCTCTGCCCCCCCCTCCCCCTCCTCCTGCCGCTATTAGTAGCAAAGCAACCTTAAAAATTGTCCCTGACGTATCGTGTTAGCTCCATGGTATTGCGCTCTCTTCAAACTCTTTGTTTGTGATCACATCGTTTTAAAGTGCCTGTATTCATCCATATTGATGTAAGTGTTTTAACTTTACTCAATAAAACCCTAGCTTAAGGATTTTATGCTATGTGGCGACTTCTCTTTCTTTCATGACTGGTGGAGCCTAATGCTTTTTTGGTGTTGAGACCGTGTTGCTGTTCATCCCTCATGCTGGTTCCGGGGGAAGTGACTACTTTTCTGTTTTTTTTTCTCTTGATTGACCTCTTAACATTGGCTGGGGGTCCATACGATTTGTTAAGAGTACCCAATTATCTCATTTAGTGGTGGCTGCACAGTGGATGGTGAATTATTTTCATGGTGGTTTTTTCCTCACGGATGCAGACTATAAATATTCTTAACATCTCGGAACTGTCCTCAATATAGAAGTCACATTCATATGGACTTATTGTCGATCTAATATATGTTTTCACCTTTGAATCAATATTGGGGGACATTGTGATGTTTCCACTTGTTGGCACATTTGCACTTTATTATGTATATATACATTTATGAATTTATGTTTATACAGGTATAAGCCATTATTCTTGTACATTTGACACATTTATAGTGTCGCCCTGACTTTACTTGTTTGCACATTTTCACATGTTCTGTAAGGTTGAGGTCAGGGCAGGACATTTGAGTTCTTACATATCACACCATGCCTTTATGGGGTTGGCTTTGTGCACAGGGACACAGTCATGCTGGAGCAGAAAAGATCATTCTCCAAACTGTTACCACCAGGTTGGACAATTATCTAAAATGTCTTTGTTACCCTTAAAGGGGTGTCCACAGGGCTGCTGTTAGAAATCATTGGGCCATGTAAGCCTAGCTGACAGGAACAGTGAACCAAGCCTAACAGGTGTCTCCAGCCACATGAACAAACAACTTTTTTTACCTTTTTTGAACAGCCCTATGAGGGTTTGTGAAATACCAGGGGTCTAAACAGACACCCTACATCTTACTTTTGAGACAGATAAAGAGATTGAGGACGCAGATTCTTCAGTAATTTCTCTGCAGCAATAGCTGCAGAGTTAATGAACAGGAAGTGCTCTATACAGCAGCTCCCTGCTCATTCATAAACTAAAGCCATTGTAAACACAGAGAGGGCCACAGGGGGATTGGTTCTAGTAACTGTGTCCACTCCTGATGCCCTGGGCCACCCTGTTAAATTTATGGGGCCTTGGCCCCATACAGGAAGGCAGGTGCTACCCTCTTATCAGCAGCCCTGAGTGTCCATATTGTATGCAATGCTGTTGGATGATTTAACCAACTGATATAAAGCCAAAACCTAACCCATTTCCATTCAAGTATGCATGGAAGCCAGGTGTAAAGCAAGTTTTTTAGACTACTTTCACACTGGGACGCTTGACAGGCGCTACAGCACTAAAAATAGCGCCTGCATAGTGCCTGGTAAAAAAAAGTCCTGTAAACAGCATCTTTGCAGCGCCCCTGCCCATTGAAATCAATGGGACAGCGCCGCCGAACCGCTGGCAAAGTGCTGCTGCAACGGCACTTTGCCGGCGGTTTTAACCCTTTTTGCGCCGCTAGCGGTGGTTAAAAGTGCCCCACTAGCTGCCAAATAGCGCCGCTAAAACGAGGGTAAATCGCCGCTATTTACCGCCGATGCCTCGGTGTGAAAGCACCCTTACTTTTCTCTATAGGGTTTTGATTCTTATAACAGTAAAATGTGGCAGTTTGACTCGGAAGATGACCTATTATTATAAGTATACCTTGGTTTTGGGTGTAAGGTCCGTTTTAATACTCTTGCTGACCAGAGGTAAAATCACTCATTTAGCACCAGATTTAGATGAGGTTTGCTTTTTACCTGTCACCTAAGCATGGGAGAAAGAGAAACACTCCCAACAACAATGTTTGTAGTATTTACTATAGAAGTGCTCTATCATACATTCTTCAAATGGAGATATCTAAAGTTCAGAACTACACTGGACTTATGCAACTAAGTAAAGGGCAGACACAGCGTACTTTCATCTTATGAAAATATAAGATGTCAATCCGCTTGTCTGATACTGCACTTAAAATTGCTAATGCCACTGATCTCCTGAGAGAGAGAGGTGTAAAGAGGAAAACTGGAGGATGAAAATGCATATTCTGCTCACAGATAATTCCATTTCAATGCATCCTTCAAACACCCTCACCTTGAGAGGCTATCTAGTTAGGAACACAAATTAAGGCTTGGTGTGCGCCAACGTCAAGTCCTAAGGCTGACAAAGATAAAACACATCTTTTTTAAATGCGTGCATCCAGCCCGAAATCTGACATGCTTTTAGAAGGCTCTTGGCATGCGTTTGTGATACCTTATAATTTGATGTGTTTGTACAACAGCTGTAGTTGTAAATAAAGCTTGACTTTACAAGGTCATTCCAACAAAAAACCTTACACTCGTGTCAAACATAAACTCTCTCTTGCAGTGCCTTTTATAGTGCATTTCAATTTATGTCAATACCAGAAAGAAAGCAGATGGAACTTAGAACCCAACTCCAACAAAAATATTTTTTTAACAACTGTACTATGGCTGCACTGTATTGTGTACTGTGTACACCACCAGAAGTGTAGCAGAAACTGTACACACTGTATTAGATACTATGTACACCGCCTGAAGTGTATTAGAAACATCTTTTTTTAATTTTAGATAGAATAGGGAAGGGTTGGAACCTCTCCTAAAGTGGAACTGAAGTCTTCTTTATAAGAGACTGGCTATCAGTGGCGATGCACTGTGTGGGACACCAGACCAATAGGTTTCTACTAGGCCTGTCACCCCCTCACAGCCACATGACCACATGCCGAAGCCCCAACTGGTCAGTTTTACATCGCCCTTGTGCCCCGAGCCCTCCCAACCTGCAATGCCAGCGAATTGGCATTGACCATTCAATGAGACACCACCCACTTCAAAACTGACGGGTCAGCTGAGCCACAGAGGCAGCAGGGAGCAGTGACGGGGGGAGAGGAGCTCCTCCGGCTGCACACCTGACTTAACCCTTCGTGTGCCCACCACTGTCAGCGAGACATACAAGGAAAGAGGGATGGCAGGGGGTCATGTGACCAGTGCCAGGCATGAGGAGAGTGTACAACATGTGACTCAGCGCCAGGGACTGGCAGTACTGTGTACACGGAGGATGGATTAGAGATGACAGAAGCCCAGAGAGCGAGGAGAGACAGGAGGAGCAGCCTGCTTTATAGACGGTCCAGGGGAGCACCATCATAGGGTGAGTGCGGACCTGTAGGGGCCCGCCTGCGCCACCCCCAAAATCCTCCAGCACCAGCTGCCGCTGTTGGCTATTATTGCAGAAGGGACCTACAACGTCTCTCCTGCATTAATATGCACCTACCTGCCTGCTCGCAGTGATCTCCGGCATGTACACTGAGCATTGCATGCACAGCTTAGCTTACAGCACTAGTTCAATTTATGTATGCCAGGATTACTGGCATGAGAAGCCTACCCTACCCACACCTAACAACTGTATTTTCATTTTCTCCATCAGCTCATCCCCCACAGTTATTACCTTTTGTTTCCACTTGACCCTCCCTTCTAGATTGTAGGCTCTAATGAGCAGGGCCCTCTGATCCTTCCTGTATTGATTTGTATTGTAAGTGTACTGTCTGCCCTCATGTTGTAAAGCGCTGTGCAAACTGTTGGCGCCATATAAATCCTGTATTATAATAATAATAATAATACTGGCTCCTGCGCACGCACAGGAGTGACATCATCCTGCACTGGCCAATGAAAATGGCCAAAAACCGACACACAGGAGCAGATACCAGTGCCAATGGGGGACCATTGGAAAGGTGACTAATAACCCTTTAGTTCTGCTTTAAATTTTGGTATGGTGTATGTGTCTCTTTTTGGGGGAATGACTCCATGTTGTGTTTTCAGTATACACAACACAGTTTTTTTTTTTAATAACCTAACCCTGCTTTAAACTTCTCCACGACTTTATCCCTGACCTGTCTGGTGTGTTTCTGGGCCTTCATAATGCTGTTTGTTCACTAAGGTTCTCTAACAAACCCCTGAGGGCTTCATAGAACAGCTGCATTTATACTGATATTAAATTACACACAGGTGGACTCTGTTTAAAGTGGGGTTCCACCCAAAAAAACAAAAATACATAAAAAATCCTAAAAAAACAAAAACAAAAAAAAACATTTGGATTTTTTTTTTATTTTTAACTTACCTCTAAATGCCTGTTGCTAGGGGGTCCCTCGTAGTCTGCCCCTTCCAGTGCCTGGGCTGGTGACATCACTTCCCCCTCAGTACAGGAAGGGCTCCGCTCTGCTCCCTCCCTCCTGTCAATCATCTGGGACCCATTACAGGTCCCAGGTGACTGAGCGGCCAATCACGGCACGCGGCGCCGCTCGTGCATGCGCAGTGGGTGCCAGGCTGTGAAGCCACAGCCCGGCGCCCACAGTTGCAATGCCGGGGCCGCTGAACGGAGGGGGAGACGAGCAGGGCTTCGATCCCCCGCATCGCTGGACCCTGGGACAGGTAAGTGTCCAATTAAAAGTCAGCAGCTGCAGTATTTGTAGCTGCTGACTTTTTTTTTTTTTTTCATGGGCCCCCTGGGTGGAACTCCTCTTTAATAATTAGGTGACTTCTGAAGGCAATTGGTTCCTCTAGATTTTAGTTAGGGTATCAGAGTAAATGCACACCACACTTTTCAAATATTTATTTGTAAAACATTTTGAAAACCATTTATCATTTTCCTTCCACTTCACAATTATGTGCCACTTTGTTTTGGTCTATCACATAAAATCCCAATAAAGTACATTTATATTTTTGGTTGTAACATGACAAAATGTGGAAAATTTCAAGGGGTGTGAATACTTTTTCAAAGCACTGTATATCATTCTTCTGCTCTCTCCTCCTGTCAGTATGTTCCCTATCAGCACATGATTATGCGGCAGACCCATCTGCCCTCCATTTCCCAGCTTGTGTTTTTTGCTCATGTGATAACAAGTCAAATTTTAGGTCTTTAAAATGGTTGTAAACCCTTACATATACCCACTAACGTAACTGGCTTCAGGTGATACACAGAGATTTAAAAAATCCTCCTACATAAGTTGGACCTGTTTTTCTGCAGCCCTTTGATCTATAGCCTTCTAAAACACACAGATCAAAGGCATTTTCTCAGCTCCAGCAGGTATAGGGCTGGGCTTTGACCTCACACATTGCACATCATAGAGCAGAGAGCTGAGTTTAATCTGAGACCTGAATAGAGAAAAAGGACACACCACCTTTACACAGTCTCATAAGGAAACATCCACAACTAAGGCTTCATGCACACGAGACGCTGGTACAAACTCTGCTGAACACATGTTTTTAAAAGTTGAAACCGGCATTTAGAAACGCCCGTTTTGCCGCATTTGCATGCTGCGTTTAGCCGCGTTTTACCGCGGTTGCGTCTAGAAGCGTCTGCAGAGCAGAGAATGACATTTTGTGACCCAAATTTGGGGCCCCGTATCTCAGGATCACTTGGTTCTAGGAACCCCAAAGTTGGTGTGCTAATACAGTGTAACTAACAATACAACATATTCAAAATTGGGGTTCCTAGCACCAAGTGGCCCCGAGATACGGGGCCCCAAAGTCGGGTCACAAAATATCATTCTCCGCTGCAGAAAAGTGCTTGACATTTTGTGACCTGACTTTGGATATGTTGTAGTGCCATTTCCAATGTGTTTGCACACCAAATTTGAGGTTCCTAGCACCAAGTGGCCCCAAGATATGGGGCCCCAAAGTCGTTGTTTGCGACCCGGCTTTGGGGCCCCGTATCTCGGGGCCACTTGGTGCTAGGAACCTCAAATTTGGATATGTTGTAGTGCCAGTTCCACTGTGTCCCACTAGGGGTTCCTAGCACCAAGTGGTCCCAAGATATGGGACCCCAAAGTCGGGTCGCAAAATGTCATTCTCTGCTGCAGTTTACCATCATATTTCTGTGTTTTCTGGTCCAAAAAATAGGGTTCCTTTAAAAACACTTATAAACGCAAACGCGGCTAAAGGCGGTACCGGTGTTTAGCCGCGTTTAGCTGCGTTTGGCGTCTGAAACGTGGAAACTGCTTGCTTCTGAACCCATTTTTTTGCTTCTGGAAAAACTAGGTTAAACACAACTGCCTAAAAACGCCAAAAAACGAGACTGTGTACATGGACACATAGGATAACGTTGAATGAGTGCAGGGGCAGTTGAAAAAAAGTGTCCAACTGCCTTTGAGCGTGCGTTTAACAGCGTCTCGTGTGCATGAGGCCTAAGGCTGTCATTTACCTTCTGTGTGTTGAAGGGGGGGGTGGGACTGTCCCTCACAATTCTGTGGTGTCGGGATAGCCAGAAGTGACTCATGCAGTTAGCAGAGGGAAGAGCGAGGAGACAGAAATCACACTTGGTGCTTTGGACTGGGGCTACTGCTTACTATAGACGGATATGCTTTGTTCATTTTTCATTTCAGTGGTTAACAATCACTTTTAGACCAGTTATGTTTAAAAATAGTATAGATTTTTTTTTTAGTGAATACATAACTGGTTAAATTTGTGTTTTTGGATCATATCTACCTGGAGTTCAGCGTTAACATTAGGTATAAACAGGATTCTTAGCGTTGTTTGAGTCCACCTGCCTTCTGCGGAGCCCAGCGCATAAAAGAGCTGGAGATGTCCTCACACCCACCGCCTTTAACATTCACTAAACTCCATGAGCTTAGCTCCCCAAGTGTGCACTGATGCCTAACTGTTTAATCAAGTTCACTGCATAGCATCTGAACAGGACTTGATTTTAATCAGATGCTCTCAGCTAAATAAACACAGGTGTGCGCCGCAGGAGTGCTGCTTATACATTTCAATGAACCCTAAAAACAGCAGGAGGTCTAGGTTGGGGGGGGGCCTGTTCTGGTTCCCATTCAAGCTTCACAAAGTGCAGACAGGGTTCTGTCTTCGCTCAGAAGCCCAACTACATCCTGTCATTTGAGACTTTATGTGTCTAATAGCCTTGCCCCAGCTACAACTCCTTTTACATTGGAGCTTAAATGTTAGCAGAAAGCAAGCTTGCTGGAATGAATAAAACGACTAACAGGAGGACCTACAGTAAAGCTACTTTCAGACTGGGGCGTTGGGGGCGTCGGGGGTAAAGTGCCGATATTTTTACTGTTGTTTTTGCAGAGGTTTTCAGCCGCTAGCGGTGCGCTTTGAACTTCCTGCTAGCGTCCAAAAAAAGGGTTAAAACCGCCCGCAAATTGCCGCTGCAGCGGCGCTATGCCGGCGGTTCGGCGGTGCTGCCCATTGATTTCAATGGGCAGGGGCGCTTGAAATCAATGGGCAGCGCTGCCAAATCGCTGTCAGAGGGCCGCTGCCACGGCAATTTGCGGGTGATTTTAACCCTTTTTCGGCCACTAGCGGGGGTTAAAAGTGACCCGCTAGCGGCCGAAAACCTCTGCAAAAACGACGGTGAAAATAGCTGCACTTTAGCGCCAATGCCCCCAACACCCCAGTGTATACACCGCTCCTACAACGCTGCAAAGATGCTTGCAGGACTTTTTTTGGCATCCTACAAGTGCACCGCTCCAGTGCACTCGGGCTTTCACACTGAAGTGAGAGGAGAGGCTCTTTACAGGCGCTATGCAGGTGCTATTTTTAGCGTTATAGCGCCTGTAAAGCGTCTCAGTGTGAAAGCAGCCTAAGTCCTTTTCTGATAAGTATTTCCTGCTTAATGGTCCTTCCAGTGTTGGGCACAGGTGTAAAGGCCTAGGCCAGGGGTGCCCAACCCTTTGAAGAGCGAGGGCCACTTAAGCGACTTGGTAACCGGTTGTGGGCAACAATGAGCAGAGCGGGAGGATGACAGGTCTATGTCCACTCTGCATATGCAAAGCGGAAATGGACACTTCCCCCTCTACTCTATGGGTCCTCCGATCCGCCCAGACGGAAGGGGATGGATGCCCTTCTGTTTTTTTAACAGATCAGATTGAAGGTAGGCGGGTGTAAACAGACACAAGTCCACCATAGAAGTAACTGGAGGGTCCGATTGGGTCTAACTGAAAAAAGGACAGGCAAATCCGACTGGACCAATCATGTGAAATGGGCCTAAGGCTACTTTCACACTGATGCGTTGCGGTTTACCCCTACCGTGGGTGCAGTGCACCTGTGGCTTTCCTGCGGGTTAGCTGCACTTTGCCATAGAATTCTATCCCGCAGGTGTGGTGCACTTTCTGAAAGCGGCCGACTCGCCATCCCAGAGCAGGAGGTCGTGGGCCAGAGGTTGCAGGGCCATCTTAATAGCATCATGGACCCCTGGGCAAAGTAATGCTCTGAGGCCCCTACAAGCCTGCCCAATTTACGCACCTATTCCTAAGAATTAAAGTACCATATGTTCTACTTTCTGCTATGAAACATATCAAATTAGAAAAATGTAAAACATGTCTTTATAAATGTGGGCCAAAATGTATTCTGCTACATGTCTTTGGTATAAAAAATCCCTGAGAGAGCTGTACTCTCTCAGCCCCCCCTTGCACCTGTACGCTCGCACCCCCCCTTCACACTTGTACATTCGCAGCCCCCTCACACCTGTACGCTCTCAGCCCCCCTCACACCTGTACGCTCTCAGCCCCCTCACACCTGTACGCTTTCAGCCCCCTCACACCTGTACGCTCTCAGCCCCCCCCTCACACCTGTATGCTCTCAGCCCCGCCTCACACCTTTTCTCTCTCAGCCCCCCCTCACACCTGTACACTCTCAGCTCCCCCTCACACTTGTATGCTCTCAGCCCTCTCACACCTGTATGCTTTCAGCCCCCCACACCTGTATGCTCTCAGCCCCCCCTCACACCTGTACGCTCTCAGCCCCCCTCACACCTGTATGTTCTCAGCCCCCCTCACACCTGTACGCTCTCAGCCCCCTCACACCTGTACGCTCTCAGCCCCCCTCATACCTGTACACTCTCAGCCCCCCTCACACCTGTACGCTCTCAACCCCCCTCACACCTGTATGCTCTCAGCCCCCCCTCACACCTGTACGCTCTCAGCCCCCTCACATCTGTACGCTCTCCATCCCCCCTAACACCTGTACGCTCTCAGCCCCCTCACACCTGTACGCTCTCAGCCCCCCTCACACCTGTACGCTCTCAGCCCCCTCACACCTGTACGCTCTCAGCCCCCCTCACACCTGTACGCTCTCAGCCCCCTCACACCTGTACGCTCTCAGCCCCCTCACACCTGTACGCTCTCAGCCCCCTCACACCTGTATGCTCTCAGCCCCCCTCACACCTGTACGCTTTCAACCCCCCTCACACCTGTACGCTCTCAGCACCCCGAACACCTGTACACTCGCAGCCCCCCGAACACCTGTACGGTCTCATCCTCCCTCACATGTGTATATATATGACACACACACATGTACACAGACACACACACATACACAGGCACACACACATGTATACAAGCACACATGTACACAGGCACACAGACATGTACACAGACACACACATGTACACAGACACACACATGTACACAGACACACACATGCAAACAGACACACAGGCACAAACACACACGTACACAGACACACACCCACATGTACACAGACATGTACACAGGCACGCACACACACACATGTACACAGGCACACGCACACACACACACGTACACACATGTACACAGAAACACACACATAGGCACACACACATGTATGCAGACACACACACACCCCTCCCCCTCGCTTGTAGAAAAGCTCTTACTTGTTAGGTGGTGTTCCTGGTCCCAGCTCTTGTGCAGCACACACGAGGGGTGCACATGCAGGAATTTACCAGAGGTGGCAGCAAAAAAACAGATGTGAGAGCTCAATGACACTCACACACATTCCAAAAGCCAGCGCAGCCACGGAGCTCTCCTGCACCCACTCCTACCTTCTCCGATCCCCGCCAGACAGCCAGGCCCTTCTAGATGCTTGGGCCCCTTATTAGAGTATGGGCTCTGTACCCCTCTGATGGCGGCCCTGCCCACCGGACTGCCTGTGCCCGCTAAGCCGACTCCCTTGCCCCACTGCTACTTCTATTTGTCTGGCTCTGATGCGGCCCCATGTGAACCTGGGGCCCCTGGGCAGTGCCCAGGGGTGCACGCTCAGTAAAAGGGCCCTAAGGGGTTGGGCACCCATGGTCTAGGCACTTTTCTTATATGACCTTTCTTAAAAGGTAAAAAAAAAAACAGACTGGCTGATCCTCTCTTTCAGCAGAGATCTATTGACAAAGTATCCTAAGCCTTAATTTGGCCAGCTATCACAATGTATGAGCCTTTTGTGTCACCTGTGGACACAGGCTGGACACAGGCTCTCTCCAAGATGCAATCTTAGTGCTTCAGGTCTTCACCGGGACTATTGTTGGCACACATGATGTGCTGCAAATACATCAGATGGGAAAGTTCAGCAGTGATAGCTCACAAGCAGGCCAGAAAGAGGCTGAAGCAGTTCAAGTTCCAGACAAGTAGTCTGAGTAACAGCTGACAACAGCACAGATAACAAGCAGGAAATCATGACAGATATAGAAACCCAGATCACAGGAATGAACAAAAAGCTTTCAATTTGACACCCAGGTGAACCTGGAAAGGCACAAAATGAAGCCTTTTTTTTGTATCTATTCCTGACAAGTTATTCAACATAGCTTTTTGCTTCCATATAATTATGAGTCCAAATGGCAGCGGTGAGAGGACTCAGGGATGCCAACGCGTCTGCTCAGGGACGTACCAAGTGGTTGGTGAGACCGGCGCCCGCCAGGGGCGCAGGCCTGGGGGGGCGCCAATTGGCAGTGTTCTTCACTTCAGCACAGGCACAGCAGCGGTGGGCTGGTGGCGCCAAGCACTGCTGCTTGCTGCTGGGCTAGTGGGCTGGCCCAGTGGCGTACTAAGTGGGGGGTGGAGGGGCAGGCCGCCCCGGGTGCAGCACACTAGGGGGGTGTCAGGCCGGCGCTCCCCCCTCCACGACTGAAGTGAAGACAGCGGGCGGGTTTGAGGGGCACGGAGCGAAGGCGTGGTGACAGGCAGCGGCAGCTAAGACACACACGGAGAGCCTGGCTTTGCAAGGGGGGGTTGCAAGCCGTACCCGAGTGACATCTGTCGGCACACCCAGAACCTGGCCGAGACGATCCCCTTCTCTCGTGGCTGTGCTATGGCTCTGATAAGTCTCGGCTGTCTCACACAGCCGAGCAGAGTGTAGTTGCCCCCCCCTCCTCCGTTATGTCTACATGTGCTGACTGTGCATGTCCTGCGCTGATCATCTGAGTCGAGTTACATTATGGGTCTGAAGGGGGGGTCTGCACTGTAGGGGGGGTCTGTATTGTAGGAAGGGGGTCTGCACTGTAGGGGGGTCTGTACTGTAGGAGGGGGGTCTGCGCTGTAGGGGGGTCTGCACTGTAGGGGGGTCTGAACTGTAGGGGGGTTTGAACTGTAGGGGGGTCTGTATTGTAGGGGGGGTTGTACTGTGGGGGGGGGTCTGTATTGTAGGGGGGTCTGCACTGTAGGGGGGTCTGTACTGTAAGAGGGTATGTATTGTAGGGGGGTCTACACTGTAGGGGGGTCTGCACTGTAGGGGGGTCTGTACTGTAGGGGGGTCTGTACTGTAGGGGGTCTGCACTGTAGGGGGTCTGTACTGAATAAGGGGGGTGCTGGGGGGGCACCGATACAGATTCTCACCAAGGGCGCTGGAGACCCTAGGTATGCCTCTGCGTCTGCTATAAGGAACGAAGGGCGGTCCGGCCAGTCTGACCCAAATGGGAAGCTTCCTGAAGAGGTAGTCATAGTCTCTGCTCTCTCCTCACTCCACCGTAACCTTTCCCTAATGCTGCCACTGTCCTGTCCCTGTCAGACGGGGAACCTGTCCCTAACCTGTCCCTAAATACACTCCTCTGCCTGACATAAAGTGGTTGTAAAGGCAGAAGTTTTTTTATCGCAATGCATTCTTCTGTGTGCAGAATTCCCCCTAATACTTACCTGAGCCCCATCTAGATCCAGCGGTGTAGCAGGAGTGTCTCAGCTGCCCGGGACTCCCTCTCCTCATTGGCTGAGACAGCAGCGCGGCACCATTGGCTCCTGCTCTATGAATCAAAGTCAGTTAGCCAATGAGGAGAGAGAGGGTGTCTGAATGGATATACAGAGCAGCAACTCTGCTGTGGGGCCACTCAACAGGAGGGAGGGGCCAGGAGCACCGAAGAGGAACCCAAGAAGAGGAGGATCTGGGCTGCTCTGTGCAAAACCACTTCACAGAGCAGGTAAGTATAACATGTTTGTTATTTTTAACTATAAAAAAAAACCTAGACTTTAGTATCACTTTTAGATGGCCGCCAGGATCACATGGGGCATGTGCTTACAACCGTATCACTACCTGAGTGACCGAAGAAATCATAGAGAAGCAAAGCTTCTCTTAACTTCCTCTCTTATCTGCAATGCCGCTGTGGACAAGTGCCACCTGCAGTGGAGGATATAGACTGCACCTGCCCCCTGCTTTTCTTCTATGTGGCAGTTTTTCTGGCTGCCATGTTAATCTAACTTCTAAAGGATTCAGTACTTTCTGCATCAATGACTTGGGATAAGCATGTAGATCAGAAGTTCAAATCTCCCTTCCAGTCTGCATACTTGTTCTGGGACAGTAACTTGGGATGTGGTGGAGCTAGAGATAGACAAACAGTACTCTTATAAGAAGGTCAACAGAGGCCGCCTCCATATTTCTCACATTGCAGGTTTGCCTTTACATATTTTCAGCACAAGTGAAATATTTTCTGTTTTAGAAGTAATCAGCATATCCTCTTCCATTGGAAAAGACTGCCCTTTCAAAAGCACTTTGACATTTTATTACAATGGCAGCTGCACAGAACTAGAAGCAAACTCTAAAGCCTTGTACACACGATCGGATTGTTGGCCAACAAAACCGTGGACTTTTGTCTGAAGGGCGTTGGCCCAAACTTGTCTTGCATACACACGGCACACAATTGTTGGCCAACAATTATGAATGTGGTGACGCACTACGTTATTTTTCAGCCCTTCAGCGCCACCATTTGGGCTCCTTCTGCTAATATCGTGTTAGTAGAAGTTTGGTGAGTGCTGATTTGCGCTTTTCATTTCACATTTAAAAAATACAATGTAAAATTGACAAGGGACACCAACATAGTTGTATCATTGATATAAAAAACTATGGAATAATGGTGTTGTGGTAACTTGACCAAAAAAATAAAAAAAAATTATAATATTATTCTTGATATCACTAGAAAAAAAAAGCCTTTTTAACCATCTCAATACAGAGCACTTTCACCCCATTCCTGCCCAAGCCATTTTTCAGCTTTCAGCACTGTCACACTTTGAATGACAATTGCGCGGTCATGCAACGCTGTACCCAAATGAAATTTTTATTATTTTTTTCCCCACAAATAGAGCTTTCTGTTAAGGGTATTTGATCACCTCTGTGGTTTTTATTTTTTGCGCTAAAAGCAAAAGAAGAGTGACAAGTTTGAAAAAAACACATTATTTTTTACTTTTTGCTATAATAAATATCCAATTTATTTTTTTTTTTAACAACTTTTTTCCTCAGTTTAGGCCGATATGTATTTTTCTACATATTTTTGGTAAAAAAAAATCGCAATAAGCGTATATTGATTGGTTTGCGCAAAAGTTATAGCATCTACAAAATAGGGGATAGATTTATAGCATTTTTATTTTATTTTTATTTTTACTAGTAATGGCGGCGATCTGTGATTTTTATCATGACTGCGATATTGTGGTGGACATATCGGACACTTTTGACACATTTTTGGGAGCATTCACATTTATACAGCAATCCGTGCTATAAAAATGCACTGATTACTGTATAAATGTGACTGGCAGGGAAGGGGTTGACACTAGGGGGTGATCGAGGGGTTAATTATGTTCCTAGGGAGTGTTTCTAACTGAAGGGGGAGGGGACTCACAAGGGGAGGAGACCGATCGGTGTTGCTCTATACTGAGAACACACCATCGGTCTCCTCTCCTCTCTGACAGGACGTGGATCTGTGTGTTTACACACACAGATCCATGGTCCTGCCGTGTTACCGGGCAATCGCAGGTGCCCCGCAGACATCGCGGCCGCCAGGCACGTGCATTGGGCGGCAAGTGACACGGCGGGCGCGCGCGATTGCCGACGGCGATGCGCGCGTGCCCCCTGGTGGGCAGGGAAGGCGAGGGCGTCATATGACGCCCTCCCAGAACAAGAGCCACGCCGCCTGGCTGTCATATGACAGCCGGCGGGCGGCAAGGGGTTAAATACGTTTCACAGAACTCCATCAGTATCACCAGCAAAGCAGCTTCATTATTATTATTCTTTAAAGAAGAGAATTGTGCGCTGCATTTCGACATTTCATAATTTGCCACATCACGAATATTAATTCTCCATTACGAACGCTATTTTACAAGACCGACCGCTTCTGGCTCGTCCTTGCTTCCGAGCATGCGTGTTTGTACTTTGGACTTTTGTCCGACGGACTTGTGTACACACGCTCGGAAAATCCGACAACACACATTTGTCCGCGGAAAATGTGAAAACCTGCTAGCCAACATTTGTCCGCGGAAAGACCGACAACAATTGTCTGATGGAGCATACACACGGTCGGATTTACCGACAATATCCTGCCATTGAACATTTCCCGTCGGAAAGTCCGATCGTGTGTACGAGGCTTTAGTCTTACAGCTAGTCCATTCAGTCGAATTTGGAGAGCTTTCATCATTAAGCCGCTTTAAAATTTAAAAGATAACTAATGGCAAGGTCTTTCCACCCAACTGTGGCATTAACAATTCAGTGTATTAACAGGGATTCATTATTTCCAACTATAAATAAATGATTCCTATTGAATCTTCTAAAAGGAACACCAGGCCTATTCATTAGATTTCTCTTGCTACCATAATTGACTGGGATGTTATCTTACCTTTCTTTTTCCTTAATAAAATAATATTTTTCCATACAGACCTAAGAAATAATTTGCCTAGGAAGTAAGTTAAATAGGGAGAACTGGTGAAAAAAAAACTGTGATTTGACCAAACAGCAACTGTATAAAACACCCTTTACTTCACTCATGTATTCCTTAAAAAAAATAAAAAAAAAAAAATCAGAAGTTGTATCTGTTTTTACATTACGTTGCCACTATAGCTTGAAATTTGCAGTAAAAACAGTTGGATAGAGTTAATGTTTTTGTCAGGGTTATCCTTTTGTGGCACAAAAACAAATCCAGGACAGTTTGAATGAGCTTCATAACCCCCATGAGCTATTTAAATGCCTTTCACAATTATCAACTTATCGTAACTTAACTTTAACTTATCGTACTTGCGTATTTTGAAGCACCCCCAAAAATTCTTCCAGCACCCCCATAACACCTCCCACAAAGGCATAGTTAGAATTCAGCATTCCTGATACCTATAATGCCGCGTACACACGAATGGACTTTTCGTCAGAGTGGCTGCTGACGGTCTTCCCGACAGAGTTCCGACGGAGTTCCGCTGAAACGGACTTGCCTACACACGATTACACCAAAGTCCGTTCGTTTAGAACACGATGACGTACGGTGGGACTAGAAAAAGGAAGTTCAATAGCCAGTATCCAATAGCTGCCCTTGCGTCGTTTTTGGTCCATCGGACTAGCATACAGACGAACACTTTTCCCGATAGGAATTGAGTCCGTTGGAAAGATTTGAAACATGTTCTATTTCTAGGTCCATGAGAATTTTAGAAAGAAAAAGTCTGATGAAGCCCACACACGATCGGAATGTCTGACGGAATGATTCCGTCGGACCTTTTCTGCCGGAAAATCAGGTCGTGTGTACGCATCATCAGAATTTCACCGGAATGGCAGAATGTGTTTTGGAGTGAAAATTTATGTATGCCCTTACTGTGTGTTAGAAATATCTTAGTAATTGACTCTGTGTAAAACATATATATATTCTCCATATATTTTCCAAAAACATGTGGCAAAAAAAAAATTGACATTTTCAAATAACTCATTATGCCTTTCAGAAAATACCTTAGGGAGTTAGCTTTAAAAAATGTAATTTTGTGGGTATGTCTACTGCCCTGACACTTCAGGGATTTAGGAAATATGATAGGTAGACAGGAAACTGGACACGTAATTTATCCCCCTTGAAAGCCCCAAGCTGCTCCTTGGATTTTCGGCCCCTCTATGCGTGTACGCTGTGAAAAGGTCTCACACATGTGGTATCCCCATAATCAATATGAGTAGCAGAATGTGTTTTAGGGTATAATTGTAAATATGTCTGTGCTGTGTGTGAGAAACAATTTATGAAATAAATTATTTACTTATTTTTACAGTTTTCCAAAGAATTGTGATAAAAAAATTACAACTTCAAAAAACTTGCCATAGATTTTACTAAATACCTTGAACTGTCTTCTTTTCAAAAAAGGATAAGTTTGGGGGGTATTTGTACTGTCCTGGCATTTTAGGGAATCAAGAAGTGAGATAGGCCGTCATTACATCAGGATTGGTTCATTTTTAAATATATGTAGTGCACCATCTAAGGCAGTGGTTCTAAACCTCAGTCCTCAAGTACCCCCAATGGGCCATGTTTTCAGGTTTCCCTTTACTTTGCACAGCTGCTTTAAATCAATATCAATGACATGGTATTGATAAGAGCTATTTTATCTAAGGGAAGGTCCCAAAACATGGCCCGTTGGGGTACTTGAGGACTGAGGTTGAGAACCACTGCCCTAATCAGCCGCAAGTAGAAAGGGATCCCCCACCCTGCACAGCCAGGCACACCACATCTTCACAGCACACTTGAGTTAGAAGAACAGTCCGGTGCTTTGTTTTTATGTTTTTTGGAGGAGAATAAACTTGGATAGGGATATTATGGGATACCCACTTGACTTTTAGCAGAATAACTCTTCAGGGACACAACTATATACAGTCCATATACGCACTTCTCCTCTGACTCCGGCACAAATGTTGACTGCAGAACTACAACTCCCAGGACCAGCTGGCACACTGTTTGATAATCTGACAAAAAGGCTCAGTCAGGTACCAAAAGCCCTTTACAGGCAAGGACCCCAGACCCCTTGTTTGTGTAGCAAAGTCCCATTGCCCAGCTGTCCTCCTGTGGCTACTGATCCCAGCACCATCTCTTCAGGCACTGCCAGCCCGCCTGCCTGCAGCTGCCTCTTTCTCCAGCCCTCTTGGCTAAACTTCCACAGTCCTCCCAGACTGACTCTGCATCCATCTCAGACTGCTCTCTCCCAGTCCCCCCAGGCTGCCTCTCAGTCCTGTCCTGACTGTAACACTCAGCAGCCCACCTGGTTGCCTTCCTCCCTGGAGATATGTCCGCCAGTGTTCTCCTGCTCTCAAGCCTCCGTTCAGGACACCCCTGTGTGTTGTGAAGAGGGTCCTTTCCGCACCCGAGCCCAGGCCTGAGGTCACCCCCCCAGGCTAGTAGGTTCTCTTCTAGGGCCACTGAAAGCCTAAAACTCCATCTCCAGCTTCCACCTGAACTCCACTGTCCCAGCTGGGCTGACCCTGAGTACTTGAGGGGGCCTGCCCCCTGCCAACCCATCTGTTGGGGATTGGTCAGGGCCCTCAGAATACTCCAGGCAGCTCCTCTTCTCCTCCACTCCCGTTCTTCTGAAAGTTTCCAGCAAGTTCCAGAAGTAGGGGGAGGTCTCAGAGATGCTGTCTGTGAGTCATACTGCCCTCCCTGAGTCACTCACCCAGATTAACAAACACAGGCTTGACTGCCAGCCAAACCTAACAATTTACCTACACTACAGAAAAATCCCACTCCAGCACACTAGAGGGTGCTACATATACATACCATGATTTTCAGATTCAATAGCTTTCATACAGACTAAATAATATACACCTGGGCGTAAAGGAGGTTTAATGTGCTGGGCTTCAAGTGTCTAAATAAGCAATAAATTAAAGTCCAACTCTGCTAACACTTCTCAACCAGATACATCAACAGTAATTGTAACAATGACAATAAGAATATTATTTATGGTACCTTTGTCCCCTCAATATGTATAGATAGGAAGGAAGAGGCTATGTTGGACTTTAATGGTACCATATATCAACTGATGCTAAACAGTCAGTAGTAAAATATTTAAAGAAATGTATTACAAAAATAGTAGTGATAATCAAGGCAAAATTCTAAAGTTGCACCAGATCGTGACAACTAGAACATAGATACCATCTGTATATTGGTTGCTATACATGTTTCACGGGTTTACATTACTGTGATCACAGATCACAGTGATCTGTACTCTTATTATGCTCCAAAGCTCTAGCTTGGCGATTGCTATTTACTATGCATATATGCTCTGCTATACCTTCAAGGTGTCTTGTCCATCTCTGTTTTTTGGGGTGGATCTCTATATATATGTCCAGCCTTGATCTTTATACTCCATACAGGTGTTAACAACCACCACTAACTGTGAAGGTGAGAGAGCCACGTGTAACAAACCTTGTCAATAGCAATATATGCATCACATTACTTGTGTGTGTATATGTATATAGATATATATATAGATATATATAGATATCTATATATATCTATATATATCTATATATATATATATATATATATATATATATATATATATACAGATATATATGCATCTTGTGGCCACATGCACTGATATTTTTACATCATTATCTTTCCTATAGGTGCTGAGTTTTGGGTGCTTTGAACACCACCCCCAACATAGCATTATCTGCACTTCCAAGCTAGCTACATATGCTGACATCACATAATTTTAGGTATATTATATCTATGTATGTGCATGCATGGCTATGCATGTGTATGCGTGTATATTTATAATTTGTTTGTGCATTTGCCATATATAACACCCATGAAGCTAATATATTTGCCCTTATCCTATAGATATACTCCTCTCTATAGGGACCATTTTGTCAGCCATTGAGCCTGTATAACCGAATGCACCCCCTTGGGTATGTAACTCTATCAATGTTTTATACCTATATAAAGAAACTCTATTCTATTTTACCTTATACTCACCACTCTGGACGGATGGTTTTTGAGTATATCTGATTACAATCCTTTTTCTTAAATAGACTATTATCATTTGTATCCTGTGCCTCTCAGTGGGCTCCCGTGCCATCCAGGGTGGGTCGTCTTTCCTTGGGCCCCTGGCAATCTGATGCCTCTTGGTAAGACAATTGAAAATTGGGGGATTCACAACAGATGCTTTATTTACAAAAAATGCTGTTATATGTATACATAAAGTACTCATATCTGTTCACTGTATTTTGTGACTAATACGTATTTTCTCTTCTTTCATAGTTATGTGATAATCAACTTTTAATCACCATCTAACTGTAGAAGAGGCCCAGTGGTGGTGCCTGCAATATATGCCTTCAGTTACAATAGCTGTGGCAGGATGTAGATAGCGTGCAGCCAGTGGCACTGACATTAAGAGGGATAGAGTGAGAGCCAGCTGCTGGAAGGAGACACCTCATGGGTGTGTTCATTCATTCTCCAGCCAACTCCAACAAGCTTTTTTTAAACAGGTTTTTTTCCTACAACACATAGTTATCACTATAATGGTAATTTTCTTCTGTACAACAATTCTTTGAAAGCAAAATGAATTAGCAAACGTACCTTTCCTTCAATGGTCCCCATTCCTTGCTAGTACCAGCATCTTCTACTGTGAGCTGGTCTTTAGCTGTCTGCCTGGCATGGGATGACATCACTTCTGCACATGCGCAGGCGATAGTCATTCCAGCACACAGGGTTTGGGTTTGCTGAAAGCTGAGCTACATATCCACATCTTAGTTTATATGCCAGGTAATGCTGCGAACAGGCAGGTTGGGACAGGTAAGGGCATTTTATTGCAGAAGAGACATAGGATGTCTTCTGCAATAAAGAGCCTGGCCTGCTCGCAGTTTGGGACAGTGCAACTATAGTTCCCCTTTAAGTATGTACTGCACAAGCTCTACAAATGTACGGTAATTGTTATTTTCTATCAATTTAAACACTACCTCTCTTTCCGTTAAGAAAAAAGAAAACACTACCTCTTTGCCTAACACTTTACTTAAACCTTAGCTACATCAAAACTTCCTTATGGTTGTGTCAATACACTAATAATTACAATCCTGGTTGTGGACTTTCGGTAATAAATCTGTGTCTTTGCCATTGCTGAGCTCCTTTTGAAAAAAAAACCTTGCTGCTTGCTATGCTTTGCCTAAGTAATTGAGTCACAGACCCATGCATAATTTTCGAGTGGTCTTTATAGTATCCTAAACTCTCTCATGCAATGAATGAATCATATCAATGAATATGAAATGAAGTCAGACACTGACCTCCCTCTGTACATCCAGTCCAAATAGTATCTAGAGCAGGGGTCTCCAAATTTTCTAAACAAAGGGCCAGTTTACTGCCCTTCAGACCTTAGAGGAGCAACACTGTGGCCAGTGGGAGTAGAAATTGTCCTGGCATCAGTGGGAGTGAACAATGCCCTATTTTTTTGGTATTAGAGAAATAATGTCCCATCATTGGTGTCAGTGGGAGGAATAGTGCCCCATAATTTGTATCAATGGGAGGAATAAGGATGCATCTTTGCTGTCAGTGGGGGGTATAGTGCCCCATCATTTCTGTCAGTGGAAGGAATAGTATCCCATCATTGATGTCAGTGAGAGGAATAGTGCCTTATCGTTGGTGTCAGTGGGAGGAACTATGTCTCATTGTTAATGTTAGTGGAAGAAACAGTTCCCCAAGGGCCGGATGAAAGCAAGCAAAGGACTGTATCCGGCCCCTGGGCTTCAGTTTGGAGACCACTGGCCTAGAGCAGGTGTCTCCAAACTATGGTCCTCCAGTTGTTCAGGAACTAAAATTCCCATCATGTCTAGTCATGTCTGTGAATGTCAGAGTTTTACAATGCCACATGGGACGTGTAGTTACGCAACAGCTGGAGGGCCATAGTTTGGAGATTCCTGGTCTAGAGGAATTTTTCTGGAATCCTCTGTAGCAGTCATACAGGTATTGAAGGATCTGCCTCCTACTTCTTAACTGCTCTAGAAATGATCACTGTTCAGGTCTATATAACAGCAGCAGGAGATCCCAGCACCCATCTGGCTCATATTTAGTATAAATGGGGACCCTAGATACCAGGATGCAACTGCACACTCACACATTTGGTTTGCATACCTGAAATGGAATGCAGAGAAAAGGCAGCATTCCTTATCTGTATACTTGTTTTGGAGTCAGAGTATTGAAGCCAAAAAAATCTGAATGTCAGCCAAATAACTAGCATATTTAGAAGAAGATGATAGAAATAGCAGCCTGAACTTTTCTCTCAAATCAGGTTTCCTTTTAATTGTACTCGAAGAAACACAGAAACAGTCTGGTATATGGTCATTCACAACTTGTTAAGCAGTGACATGTGCAAGGGCAAGTGGTATGCTTCTTGCTTTCGTAGAAAACCAAGTGGGGTAATTTGGGTATTTTAGAAACGAATAACAAATATATATATATTTTTTTTTTCTTCTTTTTGTTATGCTAAAGAGTAAAGGATTGCCTAGGAAACAGGAACAAACATCGTACATTTTTATGCGCCGCAGTGTGTTTGGGGTGCCATTCAAAATGAATGGCATTGCGACACATTAATGTGTACAGGGTGCATTACTATACACTGCAGTGATGCACATGTCTTTCCATGCTGGTGTCAACAAGCCCTAGGAGTAGGTGTTTATACTTTCTTTGCAATTAAGGATGATCTCAGGCTTGTTCAGAAGCTAGTCCAAACCCACCTTAGCTATCTCGTCAGAAAGCTGTCACAGCACAAAGCTGATCATAAGTGGCTGAGCTGTTCCCTGCCCTGCAGCCGTGCATATACAAGGCGCATGCATATGTGCAGCTGCAGGGCAGGGAATGCCTCAGCCACTTATGATTACCTTTGTGCACTTAAAACTTTCTGACCAGATAGCTCAGGTATATTTGGACCGGGATGCAAACACTGTCTATACACTCCAGAGATTTTAAATGGCTTTCTTTTATTATACTTACGCATTAATACAATTTGAAGTTATTTCATTAAAATAGGATAAACTGGCCATTTCTGATAACAGTCAGCTGCAATTTTAAATCAGAAGTGAGGCCTTGAGTGGACTCTATATAAAGGTGTGGTGACGAGCATGACCTCCATGCCCTCAATGACGTCAATTGTGATGAAACGCGTAGGACGAAGTTTATGTTTGTGACGTCACTACGCACACCAAAGCCACAAGTTGGTCGGATTGGATCCTGGGACCTGTATTCGTTTATGCACATGCCTGTTTTTATGATTTATCTTATGAGTGACTAGTATTTTGCTTTTTTTAGAATATACCTATTATACAGTTTCACACTGTGTGGGTTTTTCAATTTGTTTTTCCCCTATATGCCATGATGGAGCATTCATTATTACTACTTGGGAGACTGCATTAACCACAGATGATGGAGAGGAGCGATAGGTTCCAAGTTCAGGTGCTACTTTATTGATACAGAGCTTCTGACTCTTTCCAATTGAAGAGTCCACAAGTTCTTGTAAGAATCCACTTTTACCCTTAGGTGGAGGCGCATTTGGATGATTCACGTTTCAAAATGCTATTTTTGTTTATACATTGGACACATCTATTGAATTTGAATGACTTTTGAACTTTTATATTTGGAATCTCCACACATGCATATAATAGACTGTTTTATCACATGGGACTCGCCCTCTGGATTATATTCACTAGATCTTTTTTGGAATTTGTCATGTTTTGATTGTATTTATCACTAGCGCAGTAAAAAAATGTGTACATACTGTTTACAATCCCATCTGATTGCTCTATTGCCAGCTGCTTTTCCTTTTTTTTTTCTTGATTTTCTTTCTTTTACCAGCACAATATTTATTTGTTTTCTGGATCCAAACACTCCTGAGCTCATCCCTTTTTACAATAATAAGCCACCAATGTGTAGCACTCTCTAGTATGTGTGCTAGATGTATACAGGTTTCTGTTAGTGTAGGTAAATTTATTTAGCTCAGGGCTAAGTCTGAGCTGTGAATCTGGGTCAGGGTTCAGTGACTCAGGATCTGGGTGACTCATCTGGCAGCTCTCTCTGATACTTCCCCCTGGTCTGGAAGTTGGTAGAAACTTCCAGAGCTGGAGGGTGGGAGTAAGGAGGGGCTGCCATGCATTTTTATCAGGCTTTGGCCAATCCCCAGCAATGAGCCGGCAGGGAGCAGAGCCTACCTCATAAATAGACATGGGCCATGCCAGCAGGGGCAGTCGGGTGGAAGATGGAGATATAGAGTAGTAAAGGCAGTCGGTGGCCCTTGAGGGTGCCCCTTAATCTGGGGGGGTGACCTCTGGCATGGGGCTCAGGTGCTGAAAGATTCCCCCTAAAACACACAGAGGAAACCCTTCCTGGAGGCACGGGAGCAAGGAGAGAGGAGAGCAACAGCAAATCAGCAAGTCTGGGAGATCTTCTGAGAGTCAGCCAGGTGGGCTGGTGAGTGTCAGTCTGGAGGACTGTGGGAAGAAGTTAGCCTGGAGGGCTAGTGAAAGGGGCAGCTGCAGCCAGGCGGGTTGACAGTGCCTGAAGAGGTGGTGTTGGGATCAGTAACCACAGAAGTAATGAAAGCTGGACACTGACATTCTGCTGCACACCAAGGGGCCTTGGGTTCCTGTTGGATAATTCACAGTGTTCCAGATGGGTTCTGTAAGCAAGTGAGTGCTGGAGGAAGAAGAGGAGCTGTATATACTGTAGAGGCGGAAAAGTTGTCCTTCAAGTTATTGTTAAAGTCAAGTGGGAATCCCATAACCTCCCATCCCTATCCAAGTTATTACCCTTAATAAAACAAAAAAAGCAAAGTCACGGACTGTTCTCTGACCTAATGCCCTGTACACATGACCGGTTTTGCCGTCGGAATAAACGCTGAAGGTTTTTCCGTTGGAGTTCTGACGGAATTCCCCTCAAGCTGTCTTGCATACACACGGTCACACCAAATTCCGACCGTCCAGAATGTGGTGACGTGCAACACATACGACGGGACTAGAAAAGTTCTATAGCCAGTAGCCAGTAGCTTCCGTCTCGTATTTGCTTCAGAGCATGCGTCGTTTTCGGTGCATCGGAACATCATACAGACGAGCGGTTTTTCTGATAGTAATTTGTTCCGTCGGAAAAATATAGAACATGTTCTCTATCTAAGTCCGTCTGAATTTTCGACTGAAAAAGTCCGATGGGGCATACACACGGTCTGAATATACGATGCAAAGCTCCCATCGGACTCTTTCTCTCGGAAATTCCGCTCGTGTGTACGCGGCATAAGTGTGCCTGTGAAGATTCAGTCTGCAGGGTGGGGGATCCCATTCTTCTTGCAGCTCCTTAGGGAGTGCACTACAAATGAATTGACCAATATGAATACCCAATTAGCCAAGTCAAAATTATCACCACCTGTTCAGGTACAGTATGACTTTATAGGATATGAATAGTTTGGTTTTACTTTCTGTATGCATAGCTGTGAGTAAATCACCTGAAAAAAAAAATAATTAGGATTTTATAATTTTTTAATAAATAATGGCAAATCAAGAATACACAAACTTATTCAAATAGGGAGATTTTTACTGTTGTTTTTGTGCAGTCAGAATATGAAATCGAGGTCCAGTTATTGACAGTGTTACTTGCATGACATCTGAAACATCAAATAGATTTTTGAACTTTGATTTCAGGTTTAATAACGCAGAGAATTCTGTTTCTTTTTTTTGTTATTGAGAGATCCAGTCTCATATCCTCACCATTTGGTTCCCTACCAGCAAGGAGTATGGGTACCTTCGGTCTCTAACCTCAGGAGGTATAATGTGTATCTTCAAAGACAGACCCGTGGTTTGATATGTTCTTTCGGATGCTGAGACGTTAAAGTGAAAGTAAACTTCCATCACTAACTTGCAATACCCTGTGCAATACTCTGCAATACCCTGTGCAATACTCTGCAATACTCTGTGCAATACCCTGTGCAATACTCTGCAATACCCTGTGCAATACTCTGCTATATCCTGTGCAATACTCTGCAATACCCTGTGCAATACCCAATGCAATACTCTGCAATACCCTGTGCAATACTCTGCAATACCCTGTGCAATACCCTATGCAATACTCTGCAATACCCTGTGCAATACTCTGCAATACCCTGTGCAATACTCTGCAATGCCCTCTGCAATACCCTGTGCAATTATCTGCAATACCCTATGCAATACTCTGCAATACCCTGTGCTATACTCTGCAATATCCTGTGCAATACTCTGCAATACCCTGTGCAATACCCTGTGCAATACTCTGCAATATCCTGTGCAATACTCTGCAATACTCTGCAATACCCTGTGCAATACCCTATGCAATACTCTGCAATACCCTGTGCTATATTCTGCAATATCCTGTGCAATACTCTGCAATACCCTGTGCAATACTCTGCAATACCCTGTGCAATACTCTGCAATACCCTGTGCAATACCCTATGCAATACTCTGCAATAGCCTATGCAATACTCTGCAATACCCTGCAATACCCTGTGCAATACTGTGCAATATCCTGTGCAATACTCTGCAATACCCTGTGCAATACTCTGCAATATCCCGTGCAATACTCTGCAATATCCCGTGCAATACTCTGCAATATCCCGTGCAATACTCTGCAATACCCTGTGCAATACTCTGCAATACCCTGTGCAATACCCTGTGCAATACTCTGCAATATCCTGCAATACCCTGCAATACCCTGCAATAGTCTGCAATACTCTGCAATACACTGCAATACTCTGCAATACCCCGCAATACCCCACAATACTCTGCCATACCCAGTCATACTCTGCTATACCCTGCAATACCCTGCCATACTCAGCCATACCCAGCCATGCTCAGCCATACTCTGCCATGCTCAGCCATACTCAGCCATACTCTGCCATGCTCAGCCATGCTCAGCCATACTCTGCCATGCTCAGCCATACTCAGCCATACTCTGCCATGCTCAGCCATACTCTGCCATGCTCAGCCATACTCTGCCATGCTCAGCCATACTCGGCTGTACTCGGCCTCTGTATGTGGCCAGGCTGTGGAAGTCTCACACATATGGTATCGCCGTACTCAGGAGTACTTTACATTAATGCTGGTAACAGAGGAACCAGGCAGCAGAGAGAAGTGACACTCAGAGCTTTGGATAGACACAAGTACACATTATAGAAGGATGTGTTGTTTTCAGTTTTAATTTCAGGCCTTCAACAAATGATTTGATCCTTAAGAAAAGTCTAGGAGCAGTGTATTCTCACAGAATGCACTGTTCCTGGAATTAGTCCATTTATTTACACCTACAATTTCTACAGTGTACCCTCTAGGAGAGCCTTTCTCTTTTTAAAAGGCAGGAACCCTTGAAATTACGGTACTTTCTGGTCTCAGGGAACCCCTGCTGGTAATTGCTATATTTATAGCTTATGGTACATTAGTGTGATGGTCAAGGTGGGGGGAATGCTCCTTATATCTGGGGTAATTAGGAAGAATCCCCCCTTATAGATATAGTAGCTAAAAAGATCATTGTTGTCAGTGGTTACTTATCTGAGAGGCAGAAATTGCTCATGGAACCCCTAGAAATCTTTGGAGGAACCCTAGGGTTCCATGGAACATTGGTTGAGGATGGCTGCTATAGGTCCTATTTTCTCTAAACAAAAGGAGAAACATAGCACACTACAAGTCACACACCATTATTATTATTATTACTATACAGGATTTATATAGCACCATGGAGCAACAGCCACATTTTAACCATGTCTACTTTTAGGCCACATCTACCAAGTGTGCAGCCTGTTAACCCCCCCTAATTGTACTCCCAGCATAGCACTCCTAAAAATAAATTGTCTATAGCCCTGGTGACCTCTTACTCCTCTTAGCTTGAGTAGTCAGGCTTAGACAGAAAAAGCTCAGCCTAATATGGAGGCCTATATACAGTGCAATGTATTCACAGCCCTTCACTTTTTCCACATTTTGTTATGTTACAGCCTTATTCCAAAATCGGTTCATTATATTGTTTTCCTCAAAATTCTACAAACAATACCCCATAATGACAATGTGAAAGAAGTTTGTTTGAAATATTTGCAAATTTATTAACTACTAAAAACTAAAAAATCACATGTACATAAGAATTCACAGCCTTTGCCATGAGCTCAGGTGCATCCTGTTTCCACTGATAATCCTTGTAGTGTTTCTACAACTTGATTGGAGTCCACCTGTGGTAAATTCAGTTGATTGGGCATGATTTGGAAAGGCACACACCTGTCTATATAAGGTCCCACAGTTAACAGTTCATGTCAGAGCACAAAACAAGCCATGAAGTTCAAGGAATTGCCTGTAGACCTCTGAAGCAGGATTGTTTCGAGGCACAGATCTAGGGAAGGGTACAGAAATTTTTTTGCAGCATTGAAGGTCCCAATGAGCACAGTGGCCTCCATCATCCACAAATGTAAGAAGTTTGGAACCACCAGGACTTTTCCTAGAGTGGGCCGCCCAGCCAAACTGAGTGATTGGGGGAGAAGGGCCTTAGTCAGGGAGGTGACCAAGAACCCGATGGTCAGTCTGACAGAGCTCCAGTGTTTCTCTGTGGATAGAGGAGACCTTCCAGAAGAACATCCATCTCTGCAGCACTCCACCAATCAGGCCTGTATGGTAGAGTGACCAGACGGAAGCCACTCCTCAGTAAAAGGCACATGACAGCCCACCTAGAGTTTGCTAAAAGGCACCTGAAGAACTCTCACACAATGAGAAACAAAATTCTCAGGTCTGATATAACTAAGATTGAACTATTTGGCCTGAATGGCAAGCGTCATGTCTGGAGAAAACCAGGCATCGCTCATCACCTGGCCAATACCATCCCTACAGGGAAGCATAAGGTGGCAGCATCATGCTGTGGGGATGTTTTTCAGTGGCAGGAACTGGGAGACTAGTCAGGATTGAGGGAAAGATGAATGCATTAATGTACAGAGACATTTATAATCAAAACCTGCTCCAGAGCGCTCTGGACCTCAGACTGGGCGAAGGTTCA
This sequence comes from Aquarana catesbeiana, assembly GCF_042186555.1. Lineage (NCBI taxonomy): Eukaryota > Metazoa > Chordata > Amphibia > Anura > Ranidae > Aquarana > Aquarana catesbeiana. Next base: position 365,015,273 of record NC_133329.1, read on the forward strand.
TCTTCCAACAGGACAATGACCCTAAGCACACAGCCAAGATAACAAAGAAGTTGCTATGGAACAATCTGTGAATGTCCTTGAGTGGCCAAGCCAGAGCCCAGACTTGAACCAGATTGAACATCTCTGGAGAGATCTGAAAATGGCTGTGCACCGATGTTCCCCATCCAACCTGATGGAGCTTGAGAGGTCCTGCAAAGAAAAAAAAGGAGAAACTGCCCTAAAATAGGTGTGCAAAGCTTGTAGCATCATACTCAAAAAGACTTGAGTGCCAAAGGTGCTTCAACCAAGTATTGAGCAAAGGCTGTGAATACTTATGTACATGCGATTTCTTTTTTTTATTTTCAATAAATCTGCAAAGATTTCAAAACAAACTTCTTTCAGGTTGTCATTATGGGGTATTGTTTGTAGAATTTTGAGGAAAATAATGAATTTAATCCATTTTGGAATAAGGCTGTAACATAACAAAAAGCGAAGCGCTGTGAATACTTTCCAGATGTACTGTGTATTGTTCATAGGTAAGCCTGCAGAGCTAAAATATATTATATAATTATATAATTATACTAAATATTCAGATCCTTGTCTATTCCCATGCATTATCTTTAATGTGATGGTCAAAAGAGGGAAGAGCTTACATGGGATAATGAGGAAACCTATGGTCAGAGTGGGCCTTACTGGTAATCTGGTGAAAATAAAAAATCTAAAGAGCAGGTAGGACAGTGGGGTCGGGACGCCCCCGGGGGTCAATCGACGATTTGCCAGGGGTCACCGAATCCTGGGCTTTTGCTGAATCCCACACCGCTTTTCCAGCCTTTTCGTGGCCGCCCAGCAGGGCTGTCCCTGGAGCCTGTGGCCACCCAGCTGGGCAGTTCCTGGAGCCCGCGGCAGCCCACTCAGCCTCTTCGCAGCCGCCCATTCAGTTCACAGCATGGCTGGGGGGCAGAGACTAAAGGTCAGCTGACTGGTGAGGAATGTGAAGTGGGAGGGGCTGGAGGAGACCCTATCTCCTGATTTCAGCATAGGTGTCACTGCTGGGAGAGACAGTAAGTAACACTACCTGTGATTATAGTTGCCATTAAAAGTCCCCACTACAGTTCCCAGATTAGCAGATGACCTTGATCAAGGGCACCTAAGTTAGCTGATTAGAACTCCCCCCAGCACTGCCACTGATCCCATTCCCCCCCACCATCACTGCCACTAATCCCAACTCCCTGCCAGCACTGCCACTCGTCCCACCCCCCGCCAGCACTGCCACTCGTTCAACCCCCCCGCCAGCACTGCCACTCATTCAACCCCCCACCAGCAATGCCACTCGTTCAATCCCCCACCAGCACTGCCACTCGTTCAACCCCCCGCCAGCACTGCCACTCGTTCAACTCCCCGCCAGCACTGCCACTCATCCCATTCCCCCCCACCAAGGAGTAAGAGAAGGAATAAAAATAGAGACTACATGGAAAGGAGAAGAAAAGAGGGGGAGGAACAAAGAAAAGGGAGAGAAAGAATAAGAGAACAAGAACGACGGCTAGAGAGAGGGAAAGGGAAAAAAAAAAACAAGAAATTGGAATAGAAAGAATTGGGAAAGAAAGGAGAACAAAGAGAAAGAATGGTTTTAATACTGTACGAGTGGAAGGGACTCAGGGAGCGCTAAATGTCCGTGAGTTAGGGGTGCAAATCACTTGTCTTGCCTTGGGTGCCGATAACCCACGCCATGAAAATAATTTTACTGTTAGGGGTCCCCACAACATTGGGAATTTTATCAAGGGGTCATGACACTAGAAAGGTTGAGAACCACTGAGGTAGGAGGTCAACGGGAGCTAAGAGTAGGGGGATTCTCAAGTTCTAAGAGTGCTGAAAAATTAATTTTAAGAAAGGTAATATCTTACTGCATTACATCTATATTTTGATCAAAAGAGAAGTTGTGTAGATATTTTACAGTTTAATTTGCAATGTGGGACTGTATCTTTGACTAAATAAAACTAAAAGATTTTTTTTTTTGTTTACGTTGTTTATGTTATCTCTATTTTGTTAGCGCTTACTGGCATGTGATCTCTACAAAATGAGTGGATCATAGCTTTCCCTCAGTACAGATCATGTAACCCAAGATCCGCAAGTATTTGACCATGTTTAATGAGATCCCAAGGCAATGGCTTTTACAGTGAAGGTAAGTATTAGGTCAGTTGTTAATTTATTTTAAGGAGTGAGAGGGTCAGGGAGTATTATATGATGACTGGTTTACTTTAAAAAGTTGTCACTTCTGTGCACACCATAGTACCATAGGTATAATATGGTGCACAATTTTCAGTAAAAATAAGCTTTGGTATCCCTTTACCTGCGTGAGACAATTTAATTCTTCTTTTAAGAATGCAAAATATTTAAAACAAAGGATCTGAAAAGACAAGTGGAAACACATTGTTCAGAATACAGGCACTTTCAGAGACACTTTGGTAGTTTAGATTAAAGAATTAAAGAAAGAACCAGATCAATATATACAGGGACATGGAGTCAAATCAATATCTCAACATCAACATGCTTATTGTTTTTAATGTTGAGTTTACTGAAGGACTTAAGCAAGGAACAACTGCTGTACATTCATAGACACCGGTGTATTTTCTGCTTAAGTCTCTCTAACAATACGGAAAAATAATCAACTCACACAACAATTTATTATATAATAAATACAGTTTTATTTGAGCATATGTCGATTGTCTAAAAGAGCGCACCTCATACAAAACAATATGCATAGAGTTATAACAACATACAGTATATTATACTAAGTCTCTGTAATCTCAGTAGAAGATTGGGAAAAAGAGGGACATTCATGAGAGCCAACCAAGGCTCTACTACGTTGCTATCTGATGTCAGTCCACTCAAGAACCTTGACAGGTGGAGAGAACCGACTGAGCCAATCGGTACTATGTTACTCCCTAACTATCCAATAACTAGGGCCAAGGTGGATCAGAGACCAAGCTTTTATTTGAAGCTTATCTCCAGGAAGACATGTGCCCCATCTTACTGCTCCCATTTTGTTTTTTTTAATACCTGTTGAAGCAGTATATCACTCATCTCTGTCCACCATCCAGATCCCTCACTGGTGCTGTTTCTGAGTGCAGATGCGCCTATAGTGGCCAGTCCCTGATGGTCCCTTCACGCTTATGTCATAATCTGCAGACTTAGTTAATGGTCCTCAGTGGACCCCATCACTGGACAACCAAAAGGAAGTGTCTACAGGTGTGACATGGACACTAAAGAAGGACCCCATCTTCAGTGCACAGAAGAAAAGACTCAGGATATAAATGTCATGTGACCACAGATTTAGGTGAGTAAAGGAGACATTTAGGTAAAGTTTTTTGTGGGGATGGCAGGAGAAGGGGAGCCCAGGGTTTAGCCTTAAAGAGTAAGTTTACGTTCTTAAACATGTTACATGTTGTTACACCCAAATTTAGATTGGAACATGCAACTTGTTCAGCATCTGCTTGCTCTTCCCCCAATCCTTCCCTCTCTGTGACAGCAGGCCAGGGGTCTTCTCCCCACACCTGCTGTTACAATTCAAAAAGAGTACAGCCGTGCGGGGCTTTACCCACATGGCCGCATCATTCATTCACAGATCCCTGTGAATCAATGAACTACAACTACCTTCAGCCTTTGCGGCTTACAGCTTGTAGTTCTTAATGAACTACCAGGGAGCGTATGAGCACTCTAGGTAGTTTATTGAGTTTCCTGTCATTCAGTAACTGCCTGCCTGTATGAGGTATGGGCAGGCGGCTACACTGACAGTCTGCAGGAGCCTAGCATTACACCCACGATCTGCTGAGTACAATGATTTACAGGCTCTTAAAAACAAAATTCTAAATGCACATTTTTTTTGTGCACCCCACTCCCTAAACACTTACCTGGCTCCTGTCATTGCTCTAGTGCTGTCTCGGCTGCAGCACAGCTCCCCTCTCTACCTGGTCTCACAGGGCACACTGAGAGCAGCAGGAGCTATAGTCTGTAAGTCAAACTCCTATGAGGAGGGAGTGGGGGCATGGCTTACTGGCTTGATAACCACTGACCCACAGTACTTTTATTGCAGGCGGATGACACAGGCAGGTGGAATTTCGTACACGTACGTCATCCAACCTGCTCCAGGTTAGAGGTGAGCAGCACAACACTCATATGACTGCTGTGCCTGCCGGCCACAGTGGATTGCGGATCCCAGTACTCAGGCCCAGTGATCATGTGATCGCTGTTTGATCATATGATCACAATGCCAACTGGAATGAATTCCACAGCTATCACATGGTACCTGTGCCAATCACAGCACACTGTACCATATTATTAGCTGTAGCCAATCGCAGATCACTATTAATCACAGCTGTCATGCATGTAAGCCATTCATGACAGTTGAAAACTTTGCTGTTACAATGATCTTCACACTGAGGCACTCAAATCTGCCTATAAAACGTCAGGCATTTTTGCTGTGCTTTTGCAGCGTTAGCGGTGCTCTTTTTTTTTAAAGTCACGTGACCTTCAAAAAGACACAACGTGACCTTTAAAAAGAAAATAGCCATTTTGCTGCACTTTTCAAGCGCTTTGGAAGTGCTTCCTATTCATTTCAATGCATAGGGGCGTTTTTTGAGGCGCTTTTTAAAGCCCTAAAGATGCTGCTTGCAGGACTTTTTGCACCGCCATGCCAGCGCACCACACCAGTGTGAAAGCAGGAGGAAGCAGTTTTCAGGTGCTTTCAGGCACTATTTTTAGGGCAAAAGCGCCTGAAAAGTGCCTCAGTGTGAAAGAGGTCTAACAGCAAAGTGTAAAAATAAAAAAAAACCCTGATCATCCCCTCAGAGTAGTACAGTGTTACTATGGTGACACTGAACTACTCTGATGAAAGTACCGGTATGTAAAAAATAGTAACAAATGAAAAAAAAAAGTTACAGTCACCAGTCAGTTAAGATAGTCCAACTCACGGCATTTATTTAATTTATATATTGAGAAAAGTGAATACCTCTAAGTATATCGTTTTGTTATTCTTATCTTATTTTATATAAAAGTAAAAATGTAGGCTAGGACTAACAAAGGTAAAGTGGTTACTATGTGTAGGTAAATACAGTATCTCATAAAAGTGAGTACACTCCTTACATTTTTGTCAATATTGTATTATATCTTTTCATGTGACAACACTGAAGAAATGACACTTTGCTACAATGTAAAGTAGTGAGTGTACAGCTTGTATAACAGTGTAAATTTGCTGTCCCCTCAAAATAACTCAACACACAGCCATTAATGTCTAAACCGCTGGCAACAAAAGTGAGTACACCCCTAAGCGAAAATGTCCAAATTGGGCCCAATTAGCCATTTTCCCTCCCCGGTGTTATGTGACTGGTTGGTGTTACAAGTTCTCAGGTGTGAATGGGAGCAGGTGTGTAAAATTTGGTGTTATCACTCTCACTCTCTCATACTGGTCACTGGAAGTTCAACATGGCACCTCATGACAAAGAACTCTCTGAGGATCTGAAAAAAGAATTGTTGCACTACATAAAGATGGCCTAGGCCAGGGGTGTCAAACTGGCGGCCCTCCAGCTTTTGCGGAACTACAAGTCCCATCATGCCTCTGCCTGTGGGAGTCATGCTTGTAACTGTCAGCCTTTCAATGCCTCATGGGTCTTGTAGTTTCACAACAGCTGGTGGGCCACCAGTTTGACACCTGTGGCCTAGGCTATAAGAAGATTGCCAAGATCCTGAAACTGAGCTGTAGCACGGTGGCCAAGACCTTACAGCGGTTTAACAGGACAGGTTCCACTCAAAACAGGCTTCGCCATGGTCGACCAAGAAGCTGGGTACATGTGCTCAGCGTCATATCCAGAGGTTGTCTTTGGGAAATAGACCTATGAGTGCTGCTAGCATTGCTGCAGAGGTTGAAGGGGTCAGCCTGTCAGTGCTCAGGCCATACGCCCGCACACTGCATCGAATTGGTCTGCATGGCTGTCATCCCAGAAGGAAGCCTCTTCTAAATATGATGCACAAGAAAGCCCACAAACAGTTTGCTGAACACAAGCAGACTAAGGACATGGATTACTGGAACCATGTCCTGTGGTCTGATGAGACCAAGATCAACTTATTTGGTTCAGATGGTGTCAAGAGTGTGTGGCGGCAACCAGGTGAGGAGTACAAAGACAAGTGTGTCTTGCTTACAGTCAAGTATGGTGGTGCATGAGTGCAGCCAGTACTGGGGAGCTACAGTTCATTGAGGGAACCATGAATGCCAACATGTACTGTGACATACTGAAGCAGAGCATGATCCTCTCTCTTCGGAGACTGGGCCGCGGGGCAGTATTCCAACATAACGACCCCAAACACACCTCCAAGATGACCACTGACTAGCTAAAGAAGCTGAAGGTAAAGGTGATGGACTGGCCAAGCATGTCTCCAGGCCTAAACCCTATTGAGCATCTGTGGGGAACCCTCAAACAGAAGGTGGAGGCGCACAAGGTCTCTAACATCTGCCAGCTTCGTGATGTCATCACGGAGGAGTGGAAGAGGATTCCAGTGGCATCCTGTGAAGCTCTGGTGAACTTCATGCCCAAGAGGGTTAAGGCAGTGCTGGAAAATAATGGTGGCCACGCAAAATATTGATACTTTGGGCCCAATTTTGACATTTTCACTTAGAGGTGTACTCACTTTTGTTGCCAGCGGTTGTGTGTTGAGTTATTTTGAGGGGACAGCAAATTTACACTGTTATACAAGCTGTACATTCACTACTTTACATTGTAGCAAAGTGTAATTTCTTCAATGTTGTCACATGAAAAGATATATTCAAATATTTACAAAAATGTGATGGGGTGTACTCACTTTTGTGAGATACTGTATATACACTCTGGATTTACTAGCTTGCTCGTTGGCTCAGTCTATAATATCAATTGTGCAGTCACCTTCCATTTAAAGGATCACCATAAACTTCACCCAGATTATTCTTTTTTTTTTAAACCATACATTTTTTATTAATTTGTAATAAGTATCAATACAGATTATCATGCACATTAGTTAACAATGGTAGGGGTAAATTTAACATAAGGGAAAGGTTGGTAAGTATTTATGCAACTCTTGAGACCCAGATTATTCTTATAATCTTTATTTACATAAGATGTTGTATATTACAAAATGTGGGTGCATGGGCGTAACTACCACCATAGCGACCCATGCGGGCGCTATGGGGCCCGCAGCTGAGTGGGGCCCAGTGAGGATAAGAGCACTGCCGGCACAGTCTCCCAGCCAGGGGAAGAGAGAGGAAAGGAAGAGGCGAGCTGTCTGTATCAGCAGAGAGCTGAATTGCCCAATGTAGGAGCTTTCATTAGAACTTCCAGTGTTCCCGGGGCTCACGTCACATAGCTCCACCTTTTGGCCCGGTGCCTTTGATAGACAGAACGCTGATCCAATGCGGGACATGTGACGTCATCAAAGGTGTCGGGCCAAGAGGTGGGGCTATGTGACGATGAGCCCCGGGAAGACAGGAAATTTAAATGAAAGCTATTACAGCGGGCAATCCCGCTCTCTGCTGATCCGGGTGGCTTGCCTCTTCCTCTGCATAGGTGGGGCTGTATGGGGCACAGGCAGACCAGGCTGTATTGGGCACAGGTCAAGCTGTATTGGGCACAGGTCACGCTGTATTGGGCACAGGTCACGCTGTATGTGGCACAGGTCACGCTGCATTGACACTAGGGCAGCTGTGGGGGGGGGGGGCTGTTTGCAGGGGGGCCCATACAACATTTTGCTATGGGGCCCTGCTATTTCTAGTTACGCCCCTGTGTGGGTGTTTGGTTTTCGGTATGTGTGATGTTGTTTTTTTTTTTTTTTTTAACTTTGATGAAATAAAGTATATTGTACATTTTTGCATTCAGTCCAGTGAGTTGGTTTCATATATTTCTTTTGAATATTTCTAAAGAGTTTACATATATGAGAGGTGGTTGAGTCTAAAACCAGGTTTTTATTTTTCTGCTTTTGAAGCTTTTCATGTTACTTTACCGGTGACTCCAACTATCTTGCATTATTTATATGTAATATGTTGTTATATTGATATATGTGAGATATATTTTTTGGAGGGGAGATTTGACCTGGAGCCTGGAGGGGCAAAATAGGGTTTTCTGTCTGGAAGGACTACTTGGTTTAAAAGACTGGCTGAATAGAATTCTAATCTTCCAAAGGTAAAACATGTCACATTTCATTTATTATTAGGTATATTTAGCTGTTTTTTTGGCGTTCAGCTTTATCTTTTTGGTGGCAATGATAATCTTATCGTATAATGTTTTCCACTCAAGAAATTCAAACCTCTCTTGCTTCTGAATATGCCAACCAAAGCAGAGACTAACCCTTTTATTCACAGTATGCCTGCAAATTATAAGACATGAAATTTAATCCTAGCCCTAATTCACAGGTAATTTTCAGCAGGTCTGTGTTATTGTTTTAGGAAACGCTTAGAAATACCAAATTATTTCTATGTGCATATTGATTAACTGCAACTACTGAATTCCCCACATACCGGGTGAGAATGTATTGCTTTAATTCCACCCCCGTTGCTTGGATACTCTCCTTGGTATTTACAATTAATAAAGTCTGTGTCTGCACTCCCACCTCAATTAAAACGGGTCTATTGTTCAGACTGGTGTAGCAGCCATTGTCTCCGGCTGCTGAGGTTTTGTCGCTAGCCAGACAGCACAGCCTAGGACAGCAATGGAATATATTTCAATAAAAGACAGAAATGTGTGTTTGTTCTTCATAGCAACTGAATAGCCGATTATAGATTCCAATACAGTCATTTTTAGGGACATTTTCAGGGACCAGGCATCAGCAAAACTGTTTAAAGGGGACAAACTCATCACCTTTGATTGCCTACATATTGGCCAGAATGGTCACCAGGTGAATAAGCACCCTCCACAGACAGCTCGACTCTGAAAGAAGACACAGAAGTTTAATCTAATGTAGTTTTACATAAAAAAATGCAATACATGGGATGTTTATAGGTCATTTGAAGTGTAAAGAGACAACAATCTTCTCAGCATTATGCCTGCTATGAAAGCTGATAGCTTACAGAGGGAACATGGAGAAGAGAGGAGCGTTTCTAGCTAAGGGCTAAACCAGTGGGGTCAGGAGAGGGGGGCTGACCCAGGCTATAGCCCCGAGTGGGTCCCCAAAAAGCCTTGGGTCCCATACAGCTCATTGACAATTATTAGCCCCGAGTCCCAAAGCCTGGGGTTGGCCAGGAACTCGAGGCTATACAGGGCCAGACTGGCCTACCAGGATAGAGGGAGATTTCTCGGCAGGCCGTCTGCCCTGGGGCCGCTTTGCAGGGCCAATCCTGGGCAGGTGAATGGGCTGCATCTGAAGGGAAGGGGGGGTGCGAGCACCGCCGGATAACACAGAGCGGAGATCTCCTGCTTACCCAGCATGGCCGCAGTGTCATACGAAGTCCTACCTCCTGGACTGGCGCCTATGATAGACATCACACTAGTCCAATACCGGGATATGCGACATCCATCATAGGAGCCGGCCCAGGAGGCGGGACTTAGTGTGACAGTGGCCTCGCTGGGTAAGTGGGAGAGGACTGGTGAGGCTGCATTGATGGGCACTGATCAGGCTGCACTGATGAGCACTGGTGATGCTGCAATGATGGGCACTGATCAGGCTGCACTGATGGGCACTGATGAGGCTGCATTTATGGGCACTGGTGAGGCTGCAATTATGGGCACTGGCGATACTGCATTGATGGGCACTGATGAGGCTGCACTGATGGGCACTGGTGAGGCTGCATTGATGGACACTGGTGAGGCTGCATTGATGGGCACTGGTGAGGCAGCATTGATGAGCACTGGTGAGGTTGCATTGAGGGACACTCATTAGGCTGCACTGATGGGAACTGGAGAGGCTGCACTGATGGGCACTGATGAGGCTGCATTGATGGGCACTGATCAGGCTGCACTGATGGGAACTGGAGAGGCTGCACTGATGGGCAGTGGTGAGGCTGCACTGATGGACAATGGTGAGGCTGCATTGATGGGCACTAGTGAGGCTGCATTGATGGGCATTGGGGAGGATGAGCTGATGGCCACTGATAAGGCTACATTGATGGGCACTGATGAGGCTGCATTGATGGCCAGTGGTGAGGCTGCAATGAGAGACACTGGTAAGGCTGCACTGATGGGCACTGGTGAGGCTGCACTGATGGGCACTGGTGAGGCTGCACTGATGGGCACTGGTGAGGCTGCATTGATGGGCATTGGTGAGGCTGAGTTGATGGGCACTGATCAAGCTGTCAAGCTGCATTGATGGGCATTGTTGAGGCACTGGTGAGTATAATACACTCTTCAAATATATGTAAAAATACATGGTTTTCCCTTTTATGAACAAAAAAAATTGACGTTATGCTGTTGGGCTGGTATAATAATGCTATGGGGCTGGTATGAATCTATATCCAGGGCTGGTTTTTATCCCCAGTCCGGCTGTGGAGCCGGACTGGGGATAAATTATCCCCAATAATTTATTGGGAGGGGAGCCGGTTACACCAGCTTTAGTGTGGCCTCCATCCAGTTCCGGCTTCAATTTTAAAGCCCTCCCCTCCACAGCAACAGGCAGCAGCAGCACACACTCCACAGCAAGCTCAAGTGAGCCCTCAGCCCAGACTCAGTGTGCTGTTACTGAGGCTTGTTGGACAGCACTGGAACAGGCTGCAGCCCAACCAGCAAGTGAGCCGAACCCCCCCCCCCCCCCCCCATGATGCAGGGCTTGGGCTGGTCTTACTTTAAAATGTAGGAGGGGTTATCAAATTTACCTTTGGGCTGAAGCCCCTTGTCTTTTTCCCCACCTAGCAACACCCCTGGACTAAACTAACTAGCCCCAACATACAGGGAAGCTATATAATACCATTAACAAATACAGAAATAACAAGTTGTAGTTACACTGAATTTTCACTAGATGTTAGCACCAAGACATCAATACATACACAATGAAATCCAATCCTACTGTAACAGAGAATACAGAATACCTATAGCGACCCTATGACTCTGATACACCAATGACTGTATTATGGGCTTTATTAAGGCAGGAATAAGCCCCACAGAAATATGTTGGTTACACAGGTTTACAATGTAAAGGGGAATAGTCTAATAACAGCAGGTTAGCTTAGTAATACAAGAAATGACTGGTGTTCATTCCTCACAATTAAATATCCCAAAACAGGAGTAAGAGCGATTAAACACATAGAAACAGTGGCGAAACTACCGCCATAGTGACCCATGCGGGCGCTACGGGGCCCACAGCCGAGTTGGGGCCCGGTGAGTGACATTGCTAGGCGGGTGCGGTCTGCACTGGGTGACACCCTTGGGTAGTGGCAGCCGCACCACTAACACCGCTCGCTGTGCCTGAGGGACATAGCGGCGCAGACCAAAGCTGCCTCCCCTCCTCTCTGTTTACATCCACAGAGGAGGAGGAGCCTGCTCTCGAGCCTCGAGGGACACACACCGCTGTGTGTATCTGGAGACTGTCAGCGCTGTTCTGAGGTATGTAAGAAGGGGGGGCGTATATACTGCTGGGGGGGGTCTGTACTACTGAGGGGGAGTCTGCACTGAAGGGGGGTCTGCACTACCGAGAGGGGTCTGCACTGAGGGGGGGTCTGCACTACTGAGGGGGGGTCTGCACTGAGGGGGGTCTGCACTACTGAGGGGGGTCTGCACTACTGAGGGGGGTCTGCACTGAGGAGGGGTCTGCACTATTACTGAGGAGGGGTCTGCACTGAGGAGGGGTCTGCAGTATTACTGAGGAGGGGTGTGCACTGAGGGGGGTCTGCACTAATGAGGGGTGTCTGCACTGAGGGGGGTCTGCACTACTGAGGGGGGATCTGCACTGAGGGGGGTCTGCACTACTGAGTGGGGTCTGCACTGAGGGGGGTCTGCACTGAGTAGGGTTCTGCACTACTACTGAGGAGGGGTCTGCACTGAGGGGGGTCTGCACTACTGAGGGGAGGTCTGCACTGAAGGGGGGTCTGCACTGCTGAGGGGGGTCTGCACTACTGAGGGGGGTCTGCACTACTGAGGGGGGTCTGCACTGAGGGGGGTCTGCACTACTGAGGGGGGGTCTGAACTACTGAGTGGGGTCTGCACTGAGGAGGGGTCTGCACTACTACTGAGGAGGGGTCTGCACTGAGGGGGGCCTGCACTACTGAGGGGGGTGTGCACTACTGAGGGGGGGTTTGCACTGAGGTGGGGTCTGCACTACTGAGGGGAGGTCTGCACTGAAGGGGGGTCTGCACTGCTGAGGGGGGTGTCTGCACTGAGGAGAGGTCTGTACTGCTGGGGGTGTCTGTACTGATGGAGGGGTCTGCACTTGGGTGGGGGGTCTGTACTGATGGGGGGTGCCTGTACTGATGGGGTCTGCAATGGGGGGTGTCTGTACTGCTGGGGGAGTCTGCACTGAGGTGGCGTCTGTAATGCTGGGGAGGGTCTGCACTAGGGGGGTGTTTGTACTAAGGGGGGTGTCTGCACTGCTGGGGGGGTCTGTACTACTGAGGGGGGTCTGCACTGCTGGGGGGTCTGTAATGCTGGGGGGGTCTGCACTAGGGGGGTGTCTGTACTAAGGGGGGTGTCTGCACTGCTGGGGGGTCTGTACTACTGGGGGAGGTCTGCACTGAGGGGGGTGTCTGCACTGAGGGGGGGTCTGTAATGCTGGGGGGGTCTGTAATGCTGGGGGAGTCTGCACTGGGGGGTGGTCTGCACTGGGGAGGTGTCTGTACTGCTGGGGGGTACTGCACTGAGGGGGGTCTGTAATGCTGGGGGGTCTGCACTAGGGGGGTGTCTGTACTGCTGGGGGATCTGCACTGAGGTAGGGGGTGTCTGTACTGATGGGGGTATGCATGTGTGTCCTTCAGGGGCTGCATACAGTATACTGCATACAGTATACTGCATACTGCTACATGAGTATGGTAATCTGTTGTTCAATGGCATTAGTTCATTTTTTTGTTGGGGGGGCTGTTTGCAGGGGGGGCATACAACATTTTGCTATGGGGCCCTGTGATTTCTAGTTACGCCCCTGCATAGAAACATGCATTAATAGACAAAGTTAACACACACTGATGAATGACAATGCACCTGGTTGACAATATCAAAAATGCACTTCATCACACATGCATAGATATTAATGGGCCCTTAAAGTGGTATTAAACCCCAAAATTTGGTAGCAGCATTAGTTTCCTTTCTGTACAGCTTTTTTTTCCATGTTTTAAAGTATATTGCACATACAAGTGACCCAGTACTAACATGGTACCTTAAGGACCCCATTCACAAAGGCAGTGATATATACGGTATGCACTTCTTGTTTATAGGACATTTCTTAATGTGTATCAATGCATGAAATGATTTTAAATTATAAAATTTACACTGTGCATTTACCTGAGTTTAGATGCATTCAGTTTAGCTTTGTTCATAGAAAATAGAAATCTGTGTGTCCAGGGGCAGATTAGATACCCTGCACATGTAAATGCATGTACATTTAAATGCAGGAAAAGGTCCGCCGCAATGTCGCAGTCCCGCAAAAAATCGCAGATCACCGCCATTACTAGTAAAAAATAATAATAAAAATGCCATAAATCTCTCCCCTATTTTGTAGACGCATTAACTTTTGCTCAAACCAATCAATATATGCTAATTGGGATTTTTTCATTTTTTTACCAAAAATATGTAGAAGAATACATATTGGCCTAAACTGATGAAGAATTTTTTTTTTTTTTTTTTGGGGGGGGGGGGGGGGGGGTTGGATATTTATTATAGCAAAAAGTAAAAAAGCCTTTTTTCAAAATGGTCGCTCTTTTTTTGTTTATAGCACAAAAAATAAAAACCGCAGAGGTGATCAAATACCTCCAAAAGAAAGCTCTATTTGTGGGAAAAAAGGATGTCATTTTTGTTTGGGTGCAACATCGCACGACCACGCAATTGTCAGTTAAAGCGACGCAGTGCCGTATCGCAAGAAATGGCCTGGTCATTAAGAGGGAAAATCTTCCAGTCCTTAAGTGGTTTAAGTGGAACTCTTGATAAAGACTTGTTTTGTGAATAAAATGGGATGTTGGAACCTCTGAAACAGGCATACAATTAATGAGATCACTGAAAACAAGTTTGTATTTATTGGTAGATGATACAAGTTGCCTTGTTAAATTGTGTAATAGTCATGCATAGATATTTACATACTATTACTTTGTATCATTACAGAATGCTTCGCCTTTTCTTGAGTTGCCTGATTGCTGCATAGAGCTTTGATACAGTAAAGTGTGTGTTTTCACCCTCTTGTGGTGAGCATTGAAGCAGCAATTGTTTTTTTTTTTTTTTTACATTAGTTCAGTTCATTGAAATAGTGATCTTGTGTACTTTTAAATAAAAATGCACATTTCAGTAACATTTCCAGCCTGCATGAATAAATTCTCTACACCACAATGTACAGTAACTGCCATTTTCAAATAGCTGCTCCTTTAACCATTTCAGCCCCGAAAGGTTTCACCCCCTACCTGACCAGCGCTTTTTTTTTTTGCGATTCGGCACTGCGTCGCTTTAACTGACAATTGCGCGGTCGTGCAACGCTGTACCCAAACAAAATTGATATCCTTTTTTTCCCACAAATTGAGCTTTCATTTGGTGGTATTTGATCACCTCTGCATTTTTATTTTTTTGCGCTATAAACAAAAAAAGCCCGACAATTTTGAAAAATATAAATATATATTTATTTTTTTACTTTCTGCTATAAAACATATCCAATAAAAAAAATGTCAAAAAAAAAAAAATCAAATTTCTTCATCAATTTAGGCCAATATGTATTCTGCTACATATCGTTGGTAAAAAAAAAATCCAAATAAGCATATATTGATTAGTTTGTGCAAAAGTTATTGCATCTACAAACTATTGGATAGATTTATGGACTTATTTATTTTTTTTATATTTTTTACTCATAATGGCGGCGATCAGTGATTTTTAGCGGGACTGCGTCATTGTGGCGGACAAATCTGAAACTAAGTGACACTTTTTGGGGACCAGTGACACCAATATAGTGCTAAAAAAATGCACTGTCACTGTATAAATGACACTGGCAGGGAAGAGGTTAACATCAGGGGCGATCAAAGGGTTAAACGTGCTCCTAGGGAGTGCTTTCTAACTGTGTGGGGAATGCTGTTACTGGAGGGAAACAGAGATCCGTATTTCTGCTTAGCAAAAACACAAGATCCCCAACAGCGGTCTGCCTTGTTTACATTGTCTTCATTAAACCCTTCCGGACAAGCGCATGCATATATACGGACTCATGGAAGTGGGTGTTTATCCATGGGGCTACATACAGTATATGCACCGCTGTGTTTGTGCTGAAAGCGCACTACGCAGCGCACTTGCCAGCACAGAGCTCCCACCAAGAGCTCCGGGTCTTGTAATAACGATTGGGAACTGATTGCTGTGATAGCCTCTGCTGTATAGCAGTGATCAGTCACTATATGGCACACCCCTGTGTTGTGTTCTCCTCTTGAATGGAGAAAAAGATACACTGTATCTTTTTCTCCTTGCTAGAAAAGAAAACTATAAACAAAGAAAGTATGTAAAAAAATAAAGAAAAATAGGTAGATCAGGGTTTGATCTAGGTCAGGGTATGAGTTAGTGAAGGTTAGGGTCAAAGGTCAGGGTGAGTGTATTTTAGGTTGGATTAAAAAAATATTTTTATATTTTATCAGTTTAGTGTTAATTAAGTGTCATTGTCAGTGTGTTTTAGGTAGGATATCAAAAATTAAAATGCAGACTATTGTTTCTGAGCCTTACTAAAAAAATGAGGGACAAGAGAAACATTGGAATACTAGTCAGTACCACTTTGCAATAGTGTATTTGCTTCGGAGAATAAATCACCTCTAACGTTGAGTGTCCTACGTGTACTGATGTTGCTGCATTATGTAAAACTATCAGAATAGTTCTTACATTTTAGAATGGGGTACTTCGAGATTGTCCATAATGTTAAAGGATGCCTTGACTAAAAAAGGTTGAGAAACATTGGTTTAGACTATACAATGGTGCGCATACCTTTGGCTTAAACACTTCCTGAACACAAGTCTAAATGTCCAGCACTTTTCTTAACGCTGGGTCCCATCACGGAAAAACATTTTCTCCCACTAACAATTGCATCGCAGGTTGTGTGGCCTCCCTTACTTTCCCATAGGACTTAAAAAAAGGACTTGTGCCCCAGGGAACTCTCCCCTACAGTGAGGGGAAAAAGTATTTGATCCCCTGCTGATTTTGTAGGTTTGCCCACTGACAACAAAATGATTAGTCTATCATTTTAATAGTCGGTTTATTTTAACAGTGAGAAACAGAATAACAACAAAAATATCCAGAAAAACACATTTCAAAAAAGTTATAAATTGATTTGCATTTTATTGAGTGAAATAAATATTTGATCCCCTATCAATCAGCAAGATTTCTGGCTCCCAGGTGTCTTCTATACAGGCAACAAGCTGAGATCAGGAGCACTCTCTTAAAGGGAGTTGTCAGGGAATCAACATCAGGAGAAGGACTCTAGGACCCAGCATCTCTACCAGCACTTATGGCAGGAGAAGGACTTTAGGACCCAGCATCTCTGGCAGGAGAAGGACTTTAGGACCCAGTATCTCTACCAGCAGGTCACAAGGGCCTATATAAGGAAGTCTGCTTGTGTCTGCAATTGCTGGTTTGTTTTCAGCTCCCCCTGTGTTCCTGTGCCCTGTATTATCTGCTGTTCTGATCTCCTGTGTACCAACCCGGCTTGTTTTGACCTGCTCTTCCTGATCCTCTTGCTTGACCCTTTGGCTTGCACCTGACCTCCTCCTGCCTGCTCCCAGCATCTGACCTGGCCTGGCTATTGGACTCTGCTTATCCTGCTCCCTGTACTAAGACACAGCTGATCTTAGGTCATTCTGATCCTGGACTGTCTTTCTGTGAGACGCTACTCTATTCAGTTATTCCACTGGACTCTGTCTCCTGGACCTTTCAAGCATGCCTGTCTCCAGCAACCCGGCACCCGTGCTTCTGTGGGCACCACACCTGCTGTTCCACCCTCAGTGGTGTGCTGCGCTCGCCCGCAAGGGGGGCCCTCCCAGCATCTCGGCCTCCTACCAAGTTATTCACAGGAGTGCTCTTAATCTCAGCTTGTTACCTGTATAAAAGACACCTGTCCACAGAAGCAATCAATCAATCAGATTCAAATCTCTCCACCATGGCCAAGACCAAAGAGCTGTCCAAAGTTCGCAGGGACAAGATTGTAGAACTACACAAGGCTGGAATGGGCTACAAGACCATCGCCAAGCAGCTTTGTGAGAGGGTGACAACAGTTGGTGCGATAATGCGCAAATGGAAGAAACACAAAATAACTGTCAATCTCCCATGGTCTGGGGCTCCATGCAAGATCTCATCTCGTGGAGTTTCAATGATCATGAGAACAGTGAGGAATCAGCCCAGAACTACACGGGAGAATCTTGTCAATGATGTCAAGGCTGTTGGGACCATAGTCACCAAGAAAACAATTGGTAACTCACTACACCATGGAGGACTGAAACCTGCAGCACCCGCAAGGCCCCTCTGCTCAAGAAAGCACATGTACAGGCCCGTCTGAAGTTTGATAATGAACATCTGAATGATTCAGAGGAGAACTGGGTGAAAGTGTTATGGTCAGATGAGACCAAAATCGAGCTCTTTGGCATCAACTCAACTCGCCTTGTTTGGAAGAGGAGGAATGGTACCTATGACATCAAGAATACCATCCCCACCGTCAAACATGGAGGTGGAAACATTATGCTTTGGGGGTGTTGTTCTGCTAAGAGGACAGGACAACTTTGCCGCATCAAAGGGAAGATGGATGGGGCCATGTACCATCAAAACTTGGGTGAGGTCCTCCTTTCCCTCAGCCAGGGCAATGAAAATGGGTCGTGGATGGGTATTCCAGCATGACAATGACCCAAAAGACACAGGCAAGGCAGCAAAGGAGTGGCTCAAGAAGAAGCATATTAAGGTCTTGGAGTGGTCTAGCCAGTCTCCAGACCTCAGTTCCATAGAAAATATGTGGAGGAAGCTGAAGGTTCGAGTTACCAAACGTCAGCCTCAAAACCTTAATGACTTGGACAGGATCTGCAAAGAGGAGTGGGACAAAATCCCTCCTGAGATGTGTGCAAACCTGGTGGCCAACTGCAGGAATCATTTGACCTCTGTGATTGCCAACAAGGGTTTTGCCACCAAGTACTCAATAATGTTTTCCGAATGGGTCAGATACTCATTTCACTCATTAAAATGCAAATCAATTTATAACTTTTTTGAAATGCCTTTTTCTGGATATTTTTGTTGTTATTCTGTCTCTCACTGTTAAAATAAACCTACCAATAAAATTATAAACTGATCATTTCTTTGTCGGTGGGCAAACCTACAAAATCAGAAGGGGATCAAATACTTTTTTCCCTCACTGTATATACCCTCACAACAGGAAGTGGACTCACCTCCATCCAATGCACCACTGCACGCAATTAATCCCAAAGGTACCAGGCATTAATTCACACATGACTCAAAGCCTACTTTAACACCTGCCAACATCCGGAAGGAGTAAGGAATATGATTTGTCTTTTGTGACACAATAACTGCTGTTTGACCTGCTTATTACACATAAGAGGTCTATAAAAAAATCAAGGATTGCATTCCTATATGGGGATCTCTGACATTGTTGGACACATAAGCAAATATTGGATTATCTTCCGTGGCAAAAGTTTTTTCAACATAAAGTTTTATTATGAATTCATGAAAAATAGAGTTTTTTTACTGTGATGTCACTTGCACATGACTTTATTTTGTATTCATATTTGTAGGTTATACTATATGGCAATGCCTCTTAACCTTTTTTCAGTCAAGGCACTCTTTATAACTGAACAATCTTGAAGCACCCCATTGTAAAATATAAAAAAAATAAGCAAATAATTTTACATAACACAGCAACATCCACATACATAGGACACCCAGCATTAGAGGTGATTTACTTTTACAAAGCAAATTTACCATTGCACATTCACTGACTAGTATTCCAGCAATTTCTCTTCTCCCTCGGTGTCACGAGGGCCACGTACCTGATGTGAGACCGAAGTAGTGGGGAGGCCTCCCTTGCACCTCGGGTCATTACAGCCTCTGGAGATGGAGACAGAGACTTGGTGGACACCGAGTGGCAGGGGTGGCAGGGGTGTGGAGCACCATGCAAGTCTTAGTCCGAGATCCGAGCCAAGGTCAAGTCCAGTTGGGCAACGAAGCCTAAAAGGGTTAATCAGAAGAAGAATGGTCGGGATCCAAGCTGGGGTCGGTTCCAATCTGGCAGCTGAGTACAAAAGAGACAAAGAAGTAGAATGGTTAAAGTACAAATCCGAGGTCAATGGCAAGCAGCAATCAAGTGTAGTCAAATAGGTTTCCAGGTCACAACCAGTTGAGACAGATCACACACTAGCACAGGAACAAGGGGGGACTGAAGATAATCCAGCAATTTGGCAGTGTCTGGGTTGGGCTTATATAGGGAAGTTTGAGGTCACTTCCTGGGCGCCTCCTGGGTATTTTCCCACCTCTTTCGATCAGGTTGAGGTCACTTCCTTGTGCATCCTGGGCAATTTCCTGCCCTTTTTCATCAAGTCTTCTGCACAGATGCGGGTTGGCGCCCTGAGGCGTCTTTGGCGCATGCTCAGTTGGCACAGATTTCCTTTTGCGGCAACGCGCCATTGGTGCATGCGTAGTAAGCCATGGACTCTTACACCCAGTTTCTCTCCCTCACATAGCTAACATGACCCCAGTGTTGACCGAGAGGAGCAGGGGAGGGACAAACAAGGACATTGTGCAGGTGCCCGACATGCTCCTGATCATCTGGTGATGACATCATCGGTTGTTAGGATGCTGGCGGCTGGCCCGCACAGTACTCTAGGTTGTAATGCTACACAATAAAACCCTCTGACTTTTTGTAACAAAAAAAAAAAAAAAGCATGCTTGTTCCAAACCAAACCAAAGGCAATTTTAAGCATTTTGCCACGACACTTCTGAAAAACCTAGACAACACCTCAGTTGAAAAAAAGCTGCTATATGGTGTTTTATTCACATTTCCAGTTTTCTAATTAATGTAGTTTGACGTGATTTACCAAGAGCATTATATTTTATTAACCTCCCTGGCGGTATTCCCGAGTCTGGCTCGGGGTGGATTTTTCATACCAAAAGCGGTATCCCCGAGCCAGACTCGGGCTTGCATCGCAGGATCCAGGAAGAGTTTACTTACCTTGTCCCCTGGATCCTGCGATGTCTCTCCGCTGTGATCGGCGAGCCGCTGTGTCTCGCTCGATTCACAGTGCCGAGCTCCGTTCCCTGCGAGCGTTGCGACGCACGGGGACGGAGTTCGGCGGTAAATTCAAAAGTGAAACACACAGTACAGATACAGTATACTGTAATCTTACAGATTACAGTACTGTATCAAATAATGACACATCCCCTTTGTCCCTAGTGGTCTGCCCAGTGTCCTGCATGCAGTTTTATATATATAAAACTGTTCTTTCTGCCAGGAAACTGGAGATTGTCCATAGCAACCAAAACTGTCTCTTTACATCAAAAGTGGTTTTAGACCAGCTAGAAAAAAGCGATAATAAATTAGAATCACTTGCAGAATTGAGCGATAGTGATTTGTGAGGAGATCCATCATCAAACACTAAAAGTAACAAAAGCTACAATTCTGCAACTGAGCAAATTTCAGTGTTTTTGATTTGATTACATTATTATATAATTTTTATTATTATTATATTATTATTTGTTATTATTATTTATAGTTATTTATTATATTATAATTTTTTATTTCGTTTTTCAAACTTTATCATTCCCGGGATGTCTACTAGACTCTTGTTTGGACAGATTTAAGTGAACTATTCCTAAGAATTACAGGCCTACAATATAAAACGCCAAATTTCTGTGCAAAATAATGGTACCGCTTTCAGCACCTAAAATCTGAAATAATTATACCGCCAGGGAGGTTAATGATTCATTCTTTTTTAATAATTTTGATATTTTATACAGCTGTTGTTCAGGTAGCGGTTATATTTATATTCACTTTAATCTTTAACGCAGAGCACTGTTTGCTTTTGTAATAACAGGCATGTCTGATTAAAGACAGCTGTGTATTCCCAGCTCAGTTACAGAAGAGATTAACCCTTCCCAGTCCACCTCCAAGGTACTGAGTGTTGACATCAAGGTGGCCTTTCACTGGCAGTAAAGCTATATTTATATGCAAAAAATGATAGAAAGATTCATCTAGGGCCAGCAGCACAGTGGCTAAGTAGTTAACACTTCTGCCTAGCAGCACTAGAGTCATTGCTTCAAATCCCAACCACAGCACTATCTGAACAGAGTTTGCATGTTCTTCCTGTACCTGTGTGGGTTTCCTCCAACTCCAAAGACATGCTGGTAGATTAATTGGCTCCTCTCTAAATTGGCCCTTTGTATGTATGAATGTGAGTTAGAGACCTTAGATTGTAAGCTCCTTGAGGGCAGGGACTGATTTATATGTACAATATAAATGTAAAGTGCTGCATAAATTGATATCCTCTATATAAGTCCCTGTAATAAATAACTCTCTATGTAGGAGTCCTCGTGGTGAAAGTAGAAGCAGCGTTGTTATAACTCAGACTGCCAGGTGGTCCCTGTTCTCTGCACACAACTCAATGCCTGCTTAGGAATGGGCGGGGGTCTCTGGCAAATGATTATGGTTGCATTGTGGGGGGTCTGTGGTATGGTAGTCATATGGGAATGGAGGTCTAGAAATGTTAACTCGGAGAAGTTTAACTGGGGACAAAGAAACAACACGCATAGTGTCCCGCTGAAAAGTGAGTGTGGGTAACCTGAATAAGAGGTGTTGCAAATTTGAAAAAATTAAGTTCTTTACTTGTAAATGGGTTATTAAAAAACGTGCAAATGTCATTGTTTTGGTTATGTGACATGAACATACCAGGGAGCTTGTCAGATCTCTCCAGGCAATGCCAGATTGTTAGTAACTTTACTGGCCCATTACTGGCTCAGTTCTCTAGATCAGCCTTTTTCAACCAGGGTGCCCCGGAACCCTGGGGTGCCTTTAGGTGTCTTCAGGGGTGCCTTGGCAAAATGCCTAAAAATTGCCCAAAAATTGTATACAAGCTGTTGTGTGGATGAAGGCTGCCTTTTAGTTACACAAAGCCACAGGTTTTCATTGTGCACCATTACAACGTTCTAGCTGCCGGTGTCCTAACAATCAATGGTATCATCAGTTGATAAGGAGGATGTCGGTCGCCTGCATTTCTTCCTTGTTTGACTCTACCCGGCCCCTCTCGATAAGTGTTGGGGTCACATCAACTGGGTGACTGAGAAAAACTGAGGAAGAGGAGAAACACAGGAATACTAGTCAGTACCAGTTTGCAAAAGTGTGTTTGCTTTGGAAGAATAAATCACCTCTAACGTTGGGTGTCCTACTTGGACTTATGGATGTGGCTGCATTATGTAAACCTATTAGAATAGCCTTTACATTTTAGAATGGGGTGCCTCAAGACTGTCCATCATTTTTGAGGGGTGCCTCAAGACTGTCCATGATTTGAGGGGTGCCTTGAGACTTTCCATCATTTTTGAGGGGTTCCTGGAGACTGTCCATAATTTGAGGGGTGCCTTGAGACTGTCCATCATTTTTGAGGGGTACCTCGAGACTGTCCATAATTTGAGGGGTGCCTTGAGACTGTCCATCATTTTTAAGGGGTGCCTTGACTGAAAAAAGGTTGAGAAACGCTGCTCTAGATTTCCAGGGGTAGAGATGGAAGCAAAAAAAAAAAAAAAAAATCATAGGGGGCTTTAGTGCCCCTTTTGTTTATGTTTTCATCTCCCTCCAGCCCTGAATGACTCATTCAGGGCCAGGAGACTCAGAATGACGTCAGCCTTTATGAATGACTGAAGGTCTGGGTTATTCTGTGCCTGTGCAGCCTGAATGAGTCATGGGCCAGGGGTAAGAGATACAGTGCCTTGAAAAAGTATTCATACCCCTTGACATTTTCCACATTTTGTCATGTTACAACCAAAAACGTAAATGTATTTATTTTTTTATTTATTTATTGTATTTGTATATTGGGATTTTATGTGATAGACCAACACCAAGGAAAATGATAAATGGTTTTTAAATAATTTTTACAAATAAATACGTCTAAAGTGTGGAGTGTATTCAGCCCCCCTGAGTCAATACTTTGTAGAAGCACCTTTCGCTGCAATTACAGCTGCAAGTCTTATTGGGGATGTCTAAATAAAGAAAATGCAGCGCTATGTGATAATAACCTTTCAAATGTAAGGATGATGCCGTGAACAATAACATCCAAGTAGCAAGAAAAAAATATATCGATGCAATTAAATGAAAAACTATTGTGTCAAGCAAGTTCACAGTGAAAAAAATGAATTAGTATCAAAAAATCATCAAGTGTCCAAGTAACTTTTTTCTCTCAATTTTCAACAAGTCCACAAAGGAAAAAGTATAATGCCGCGTACACACGGCCGGACCGACAGAAAAAGTCCGATGGGAGCTTTCAGTCGGACATTCCGACCGTGTGTATGCCCCATCGGTCTTTTTCTGTCGGCATTTCCGACTGATTTGTTCTAAATCTTTCTGTCGGAAATGCCGACGGAGTTTAGCGCGTTGGCAAGTCCGGCCGTGTGTACGTGGCATTAGTTGAAAAATATATCAATACAGTGGAACCTCGGATTACGAGCATAATCCGTTCCAGGAGAATGCTCGTAATCCAAAGTACTCGCATATCAAAGCGAGTTTCCCCATTGAAGTCAATGGAAACGAAAATAATTTGTTCCGCATTGACTTCAATGGCATGCAATACCGCATGCGGCCTGAGGCGGGGGCGCCGGAGAGCCTCGAAAACAGTCGGAAAGGCCTGAGGACAGCTCTGCTGACCTCAGCAAACCTCGCAAAGGCTCGGGAACGTAGTATTTCCGAGTCTTTCCGAGCATTTCCGAACTGCTCTGAACAGGTGCGATCAGCGCAGTTCGGCTCCGGCACCCCCCCCACCTCAGGCTAAACGTGGTACTGCACACTGCTTTGGCCTGAATCCTGCTCATTTTGCAAGACAACACTCGCAAACCGAGTTAGGATTTTTCAAAATACAGTGCTCGTATTGCAAAACGCTCGTTAACCGCGTTACTCGCAATCCGAGGTTCCACTGTATAATAATGCCCCATAAAGTGACTCCTGTGATGATGATCCAGGTAAAAAAGAGAGAGAGTGATTTCACACACGTGCTCCCCCCCCCGTGTGATTGTGCTCACCTCAAATAGTGTGACCACACAATCAAGTTTGGTCTACACAAGCAGCTGAACCACTTCTGGGCTCTAAGTAAAACAGGCTTTGCAGGATCTCACAGGTAAATCCACTGATGTTATCCTCAATTTAAAGTAAAAAGAGGCTGGATAGTGCATTATCGTTTGAGTATAAATTTATTGTAGGTAAAAAACATCAGGATACTCACATTTCACAGGTGCTTCCAGCACATCAAACTATAGAAAACTATTCAGTATAAAAAATCCTCTCCAAACAGCTTACAAGCTTGTGTGTATCAGCAGCTTACTCAAACGAGCATGTAACTGTCTCCTTCACCGTCCTGGCCCCTCCCCTACGCGTGACGACACAGGGCTAATCACGTGTCTTCCTCAGGGGGATCTGATTGGATGGTGCAGACTGTAGAAATATATACTGTGTTGGAGGCCATTAAAGTGAAGCTGCTATATGAGCAATTTTGTTGTAGGTCTACCCAAATAATAAACCACAACCGCTGCCATGTTAATGAAGCGGCAGATTGCCAGTAATGTTGCTAATTACAAGCACTAAGAAAAACCTCACTAAATACAGGAAGGGGAGAGCACAAAAGAACGAACCCCCCTAGAGAGGAATAACAATATATGTACCATTCCCTAATTCTTTATTACATTAATGATTCACTATTAACCACAAGAATACAGTATATAAATAGTCGGATCATATCGCACCATTAACCCCATAATAATGCATCCCCCTAATGAAGAATAACCATGTTTATACCATTCTCTAGTTTTTTATTGCAGTCCTAATTACTGTTAACCCATTATTATAGTATATACATAGCTGGATTATATCGCTGCGTTAACCCCATAATAATGCATTAGGCATGTGCAATTAGTTACGTTCCAAATTAGTTTTTTAATGAATTTTGACAAATTCGTTAATTCGGGAATATCCGAATTAGCGAAAACCCGTTTAACGAATTTTTTCCGAATACTCGTAAATTCGATAAAATTGGACATTCGTAAATTCGTACATTCGTACATTAGTAAATTAGTGAATTCGTAAATTTGTAAATTCGAAAATTCGGAAATCTGAAATAATAGTTAACTAATAATAACTAATAACTATTACTAGTAACTTTTAAATTATAGGTATTGTAATTTCCTTTCAAATTTGGCTGTTAGGCTCGATTCACATCTATGCATGTTGCTTTTGAGCGTTTCTGGAGTTTTTTTTGTGATGCTTGCCACGTTTTTGAGCAGTGTTTTTGCAGCATTTTTACAGCGTTTTTGCAGCGTTTTTGCGACATTTTGCGTTTTTGTTTTTTTGTTTTTTTTTTACAGTTTTTTTTGACTGTATACAGCCTAAAAAAAAATTGCCAAAAACGCAAAACGCATCAAAAACGCGTCAAAAACGATGCAAAAACGCTGCAAAACGCTGCACTTGCGTTATTGATGCTGGTCCATTACATGCAAAATGCTGCATTTTGCATGAAAAAAGTCCCTGACCCTTTCCAAAAACGCAGAGGTACAAAAAGGCATTGATGTGAACATGTTCCATAGGAACCCATGTTAAAAAATTCCCATGCATTTCTGCAAAATGCAAAATACATCAAAAAACGCGCTAGTGTGAATGGAGCCTAAGGGAACGTAACACAAACAAAAATGTATCCGAAGTTATGAATTATCCGAAAAAACGAATGCCGTATCTAAACGAATGGAACGTAATGAATTAATAATAATAAATAACAATAATAATAATAATAACAACGTTTTATTATTATTATTTATTATTAATTTGTTCCGTTCCATTTGTTTAGATGCAGCATTTGTTTTGGATAATTCGTAACTTTGGATAAATTCGTATTTGTTACGTTCACTGACAGTCAAATTTGAAAGGAAATTACAATACCTATAATTTAATAGTTAGTTACTATTTCAGATTTTTGAATTTTCGGGTTTTTGGATTTTCAAACTTCGAATTTACAAATTTCCGAATTTTCTAATTTACAAATGTACGATTTTACAAATTTACGAATGTACGAATGTACAAATGTAAAAATGTACGAATGTACGAATGAACGAATGAACGAATGTTCGAATTTACGAATGTACGAATGAACGCATTTACGAATTTACAAATGAACGAATTTGCGAATCGCGATCATAACGAATGACCCCAAAAACGAAAAAAAATAATAAACTAATGAAAGGAAAACGAAAATGAACAAATTTTTTGGCTGTACACATGTCTATAATGCATCATATGGATTGCTAGTTAACAACATACAGCTATAAAGATATCAACCTAGGATCTATTACTCATCAATGGAAATAGCAAAAAATATTTTAAAATAAAAATAAAAAATATATAAAAAATATATTATGATTTTAACCCTTGTTTCCCATTTTTTATTATTAATTGTAAAAATATAAAATATGTATATAAAAGAAGCCCAATTTGACCTACCCAACAAGAAATATTATTTCTCAAAAATCCTAGGACAACTCCTAGGTGATAGTGCAACAAAATAAAATGAAAAACCCCAGAGGAAGATAGTATTTAAGTTAGACCAATCATAGAACAAGTACATAGTGTCATAGACTATACCCTAATCCCAATTAAACTCTATATGGAGGAAGGGTGATGGCTGATTACATAAAAGAAGAGGGGAGGGGAGGGAACCAACATACCACCCCCTCAATATTGGCAATAAATCACCATATATTGTGACAAAACCCATCATCCCATAACAGAGAGCCTGGAAAAATAAAAATAAACAAACAAGGAGTCATCCAATTTTAATGATTACGTGGAAAGCACTGGAAGTCAAACTCTTTGTTTAGACCCCTCGGCGATAAAGTCCCCAATTGGTGTATCCACCAGGACTCTCGCTTGCTGATTTCTCTAATATAATTACATCCTCTCCAATGATGCTTAGGGGCCTCTATCCCCCAAAATTGCATCCCTTCCATTTAAATGGCAGACTAATTTGACTACCAATAATAGCACCACATCCCGATAGAGGTGGTCAGAACACAGGGGATAGAATGTGGGATTTAAAACCCCGAATGAACGTACATCACAACAACAGGTTAATTCATATCAAGGGTCAGTCCCTTACGGTAGGGATGATAGGGATTCACATCCTCTTGATAGGGAACAGGGTGGTCATGCAGCTGCACTCTACAATACGAGACCTAATCAAACCTATCAGTATGATAATAGATGTAATTACCATAATGGAGGTAGACCTCCTTTCCAGCAGCGCAATGCTCCCAATAGGGGCCCCTGGAATTGAGGTCATCAAGGAAACAACTACCAAAGGGGAGGGAATCCCCATGGGGGAGCTCCCTATTATAGGGGACACATTTATCGCATAGCGCTGCATTTTCTTTATCTATATATTTTTTTTTTCACAGATTATGGGATTGTGATTAATGCTAAGCTGCTGTGAATTGGCACTCTATTCACATTTATAAAGCTTTTATCACTACACCTGATGGTAGTTGTAACCTTGGGTTGTCTAATGATAGCTCGCAAGATCTCCATTTATTTATATTGGGGATGTCTCTACCAGCTTTGCACATCTAGAGAGTGAAATTTTTGAAAAATAACTCAAGCTCTGTCAGATTGGATGGAGAGCGTCTTTGAATGTCAATTTTCAAGACTTGCCATAAATTCTCAATGTGATTTAGGTCTGGACTTTGACTGGGCTATTCTAACACATGAATATGCTTTGATCTAAACCATTCCATTGTAGCTCTGGCTGTATGTTTAGGGTCGTTGTCCTGCTGGAACCTCTGCCCCTGTCTCATGTCTTTTGCAGACTATAATAGGTTTTAATCTAAGATTGTCCTGTATTTGGCTCCATCCATCTTCCCATCAACTCTGACCAGCTTCCCTGTCCCTGCTGAAAAAAAGCATCCCCATGATGCTGCCACCATCATGTTTCGTGGTGGGGATGGTGTGTTCAGGGTGATGTGCAGTGTTAGTTTTCCGCCACACATAGCCTTTTGTTTTTAGGCCAAAAAGTACAATTTTGGTCTCATCTGACCAGAGCACCTTCTTCCACATATTTGCTGTTTCCCCCACATGGCTACTCGCAAACTGCAAATAGAACTTCTTATGGCTTTCTTTCAACAATGGCTTTCTTCTTGCCACTCTTCCATAAGGGCCAGATTTGTGGAGTGCACGACTAATAGTTGTCCTGTGGACAGATTCTCCCACCTGAGCTGTGGATCTCTGCAGCTCCTCCAGAGTTACCATGGGCCTCTTGGCTGCTTCTCTGATTAATGCTCTCCTTGCCCGGCCTGTCAGTTTAGGTGGACGGCCATGTCTTGGTAGGTTTGCAGTTGTGCCATACTCTTTCCATTTTCAGATGATGGATTGAACAGTGTTCCGTGAGATGTTCAAAGCTTGGGATATTTTTTTTAACCTAACCCTGCTTTAAACTTCTCCAACAAACCTCTGAGGGCTTCACAGAACAGCTGTATTTAAACTGAGATTAAATTACACACAATTTACTAATTAGGTGACTTCTGAAGGCAATTGGTTCCACTAGATTTTTCTTAGGGGTATCAGAGTAAAGGGTGCTGAATACAAATGTACGCCACACTTTACAGGTATTTATTTATAAAAAAATTGTGAAAACCATTTATCATTTTCCTTCCACTTCACAATTATGTGCCACTTTGTGTTGGTCTATGACATAAAATCCCAATAAAATACATTTACATTTTTGGTTGTAACATGACAAAAAGAGAAAAATTTCAAGGGGTATGAATACTTTATCAAGGCACTG
This sequence comes from Aquarana catesbeiana, assembly GCF_042186555.1. Taxonomy (NCBI): domain Eukaryota; kingdom Metazoa; phylum Chordata; class Amphibia; order Anura; family Ranidae; genus Aquarana; species Aquarana catesbeiana. The sequence goes on from NC_133329.1 coordinate 365,044,410, forward strand.
TATAGCCAAAAAACAAAGGGGCGCTAAATGAGATAGGTAGGCACAGAAGGATGATCTCACATGTCTTTCCTTTCAGGTGTTGTCCTCCTCACCCACCAGAGCTCTGGCTGAGGACTTTGAGGAGTTCCTAGAAGAAGAGGAGATGTGCCTGGTCCAGGTCCAGAGGTTTACAAAGGAGCTTACTGTGAGAGGGAGCAACATGGAGAATGTGAGGGTTATGAGAGAAAAATGATGAACTGGATGTCAGAGAGGGTAGCATTAAGGATGTGAGGGGCTCTTGTGAAGTGATAAAGGGGAAAACATAGAGGATGTGAAGGGGTGCAAGAAATAATTGCTAGTAGCCTCCCTGGTGGTTTTCCCGAATGTGGCTCGGGGTTAAAATTCAGGACCATTAGCGGTAACCCCGAGCCACACTCGGGATTACATCGCAGGATCCTGGTGTGCCTTTACTTACCTTGTCCCCAGGATCCTGCGATGTCCCCCGCTGTGCCTGCGGGCTCTGTCCTCCTCCGAAGCCTCTCTGTGCCAGGCTCCGTTCCCTGCGAGCGTCGCGACGCATGGGGGCGGAGCCTGGCGGCAAATTAAAAAAAATTTAAAACCATAACACATACATTACTGTATGAAATTATTTCACATCCCTTTTGTCCCCAGTGCTTTGTCCTATGCCCTGCATGCAGTTTTATGTTATATATACTGTTCTTTCTGCCTGGAAACTGGAGATTGTCCATAGCAACCAAAAATTGTCCCTTTACATCAAAAGTGGCTTTAGACCATCTAGAAAACAGCGATAGTAAATTAGAACACTTGCAGAATTGAGCGATAGTGAATCGTGGGGAAATGTATTTTATTTATTTTTTTTTTTTTAAATTATTTATTTTTATTTATTATATTATAATTTATGTTTTTGTGTTTCAAACTTCATCATACCCGAGATATCTACTAGACTCTTGTTTGGACAGATTTAAGTGTGTTATTGTTAAGAATTACAGGCCTACAATATGAAACGCCAAATTTCCATGCAAAATAATTGTACCGCTTTCAGCACCTAAAATCCGAAATAATCATACCACCAGGGAGGTTAACTGCTATTTTGACTCCAAAATCTGGGTGGACTCCGAGCGCAATGCTCTGTGCCCCGGTCCACCCTATTTTGAAGTCTATTAGAACTTATGGCTCTAATCAGGTGCTTCAAAAAACAACCCCGCTGCTGTAATTCATGCGTCCAGCGTCCAAAAAAGGGGCCAGACATCTGCATAGTGGGTGGCAGTGGTGGCCATGGATAGATTCATGCAATGCATAAATCTATCTATTAACCATAAAGGGGGGTGGCGAGGAAAGAGGGGGCGGCGCCCGTGCGTCCTTAATGCATGAGCCGCCCCTGGAGGTGGCGGAATGGAGTTCTGCCACATTCCAGCTGCAAAACTGGGTGCTAGGGCTTGACAAGGCCTGGCAGGCTGGATTCGGCCTGCGGGCTTTGTGTTTGACATTTGTGCTCTAGGCAAAACGGGGCAGTTAACCCTTTGCAGTGGGAAGTTTTAATGTTGATTGGAACACGGAAGGATTTTAAACTTCTAAAATCCCAACTGTTTTCTCTTTTTTTCTTTTTGCAGTCTGTGTCCCTGATGAAGAGATCGCTCTTCACTTCCGGTCTCAGAGGTGCAACAGGCATTGAGAGGAAATACCTCCACAATTAGAGCAAAAGTCCCTCTCAGACAATTGTCACCGGAACAAGTGTCCCCATTGAAAGATTTCCCAATTAAACAGTAATAGCTAGTAATAACAATAATATGACTAATAAAAAAAATCATAAGGAAACTGTGATCGGGAGATAATTTTCCTAATTCTCACATTCTCAGCTTAAGATTCCAAAGCAGCTATTAGGAGCGGGGGATTTTATTGTAGATCTGTCACAGTGACTCATTCATGAATTCATTCATTCACCATGAGCACTATTACTAAAACCACTACCTCTGTATTTTTGTTTTTCTGTAGCCCTGATTAAACGTTTGTGACTAAATTACAGGTCTGTAATTTGCCCTCTATAATCAAGGCAAACAGTTCTGAGGCTGCAGCCTCACACTTTATCACTAGATGGCGGTATAACATGTCTTATAGTTGAGAGACGAAAAAGAAGAATTTATAGTGTCCGCTTTTGCATTTTCTTTCTTGTACTTCTTTTATTTCCTTTGTGTAATATTTTGTATAGATTTTCCTAAATGTTTATGTTCAGGACTACAGGATGCTAAGTGCAATTTAAAAAAATATATTTTTACACATTTTAGACAGCAGTATAGGAGATACTGTATATATTACATCTATAAACATATATTTGCCGTGCTAATAAAAATGCTGTAAAAATCACACAAATTAAGTGCAATGATAAAAAATAATAATGTAAAATCTTAAGAAATATAGACATAGCCTAAAATGTAATCCTCATGAACCACTACTCATCCCTAGTGTTAAGAGAGAAGTTTGGGAATTAGAAAAAAACAAACATTCATGTTCACCTAGGTGGATGCAGAATTGATCAATGCTGCATCTGTCCCGCTCTAAACCAGAGAACTGTGAGATAAAACACCACTGATCGCTCAGTTCTCGGTCTTCAGCCTGCAGGGAGCCGGAGACTATCAGTCACTGGCTCTCGGCTTTGCTTCCCCAGCACTCACTGGAGAGCCGGACTGAGGAGGGGGTGGGAGCTGCTGGCTTAGGCTCTCAGTGGCTCGCTGAGAGGTTGAGGCAGTTGCCAGTGCAGGCTTCTGGGTGGATCCTTACATTAAAGTTGGGATCATTCTAGTGACATCAGCCAACAGCTGACATTAGCCCGCTGTCTGCAGTTTGTTCTGCACTCCTGTGATCCAAAGGAGAAGTATGCCATACTTCTCCTTTAACTGCTTGCCGACCAGCCGCTGTCATTATACTGCGGCAGGTAGAGATGCTGGAGCCGATGCATGTGGCCGGCAGCCGCGATATCAGCCGGACACCCGCGATCGCTCCACAGAGAGCTAGAACAGGGATTTGTCAATGTAAACAGACAGATCCCCGTTCTGACAGGGGAGGAGAGAGAGATCTGCTGTTCCTAGTGATCAGGAACAGTGATTTCTCTCCTCCTCCAGTCAGTCCCATCCCCCCACAGTTATAAACACCTCCCTAGGGAACACTTAACCCTTTGATCGCCCCCTAGTAACCCCTTCCCTGCCAGTGACATTTATACAGTAATTAGTGGCTATTTTTAGATCTGATCGCTGTATAAATGACACTGGTCCCAAAAAAGTGTCCGATCTGTCCGCTGCAATGTCACAGTCCTGCTAAAAATCGCTGATCACCGCCATTACTAGTAAAAAATATATATATAATAAAAATGCCATAAATGTATCCCCTATTTTGTAGGCGCTATAACTTTTGGGCAAACCAATCAATATATGCTTATTGCCATTTTTTTTTTACCAAAAATATGTTATAGAGAACATATTGGCCTAAACTGATGAAGAAAAAGTAAAAAAATATTGTTTTTTTTTTTTTTAAATTTACGCTTTTTTTATGTTTATAGCGCAAAAAATAAAAACCTCAGAGGGGATCAAATACAACCAAAAGAAAGCTCTATTTGTGGGGAAAAAAAGGACATAGATTTTGTTTGGGTATAACGTCATGCGACTGCGCAATTGTCAGTTAAAGCGACGCAGTGTCGTATCGCAAAAAATGGCCTGGTCATTGAGGGGGCAATTCCTTCCGGTCCTTACGTGGTTAAGTACGTAAATTGGTAAAACTCCTTTCCAGGTTTTAACACCATAAAAATTGGAAGAGTTCAGAAAAACTAAACATGTATGCAAGTGTATTACTATCTATCTATCTATCTATCTATCTATCTATCTATCTATCTATCTATCTATCTATCTATCTATCTATCTATCTATCTATCTATCTATCTTTATTACTCAGAAAAAAGGAATGTACTTTTCATACAGTAAATGTCTTTTGCATTCTGCTCTTTAGATATTCCATCTCTCAGCCTGTCCGGTATGAACTGACATTATTCTAGAAAATGATCTCCTCCTCATTCTACAGATATGTCTCTGACAAGATTGAAAGCTTTGACTGTAACCATCAAATAACAATAGATCATGCTGCAGAGTTTGATTCTTATTACCGCTGGTGAAAAAGTTCCATCTGCAAAGGAAGAAGAATATAACATGACATATCTGTCACTCACGTACAGCTTCCTTTACCATCGAACTACATTCTGTCCAATCTAGCAAGACTGGTACATTTCCTCTCTAATGTGAGGATGGCAGCACTTTGACAATCAGTGCAATTAATCTGCTGGCAGGCAGCTGCCCATAGGGCACTCTGTTCTTTTCTTGTGTTCAATCGTGCACAAAAATGAATTAACCCTTTAGGACTGCAACTGCTCCCAACCAATATAAGAACAATCAGTGTTATAACATTCATCATCATTCCTGTTATAACATACACTATATTGTCAAAAGTATTGGGACGCCTGCCTTTACACGCACATGAATTTTTATAGCATCCCAGTCTTAGTCCGTAGGGTTCAATATTGAGTTGGCCCACCCTTTGCAGCTATAACAGCTTCAACTCTTCTGGGAAGGCTGTCCACAAGGTTTAGGAGTGTGTCTATGGGAATGTTTGACCATTCTTCCAGAAGCGCATTTATGAGGTCAGACACTGATGTTGGATGAGAAGGCCTGGCTCGCAGTCTCCGCTCTAATTCATCCCAAAAGTGTTCTATCGGGTTGAGGTCAGGACTCTGTGCAGGCCAGTCAAGTTCCTCCACCCCAAACTCGCTCATCCGTGTCTTTATGGACCTTGCTTTGTGCACTGGTGCGCAGTCATGTTGGAACAGGAAGGGGCTGTCCCCAAACTGTTCCCACAAAGTTGGGAGCATGAAATTGTCCAAAACATTTTTGTATGCTAATGCCTTAACAGTTCCCATCACTGGAACTAAGGGGCCAACCCCAACCCCTGAAAAACAACCTCACACCATAATCCTCCCTCCACCAAATGATTTGGACCAGTGCACAAAGCAAAGTCCGTAAAGACATGGATGAACGAGTTTGGGGTAGAGGAAATTGACTGGCCTGCACAGAGTCCTGACCTCAACCCGATAGAACACCTTTGGGATAAATTAAAGCGGAAACTGCGAGCCAGGCCTTCTCATCCAACATCAGTGCCTGACCTCACAAATGCACTTCTGGAAGAATGGTCAAACATTCCCATTGATACACTCCTAAACCTTGTGGACAGCCTTCCCAGAAGAGTTGAAGCTGTTATAGCTGCAAAGGGTGGGCCAACTGAACATTGAACCCTATGGACTGAGACTGGGATGCCATTAAAGTTCATGTGCGTGTAAAGGCAGGTGTCCCAATACTTTTGATAATATAGTGTATGATAACCAGGGCTTCTTTACTCAGAGAATAGATGCAGAAACTCCTCCCTTCTGAGTTACCCCTTGTCCCCACCCCTACCCACCCCCGAGCACTGTTCCTTGATTCCACCCCCTATCCACCTCATAGTATTGCTACTTTTAGAGAATACAGAACCAAGTAACATTTGTGGTATCCTCTCCTTCAACCCGACAGCTGCAAGCACTCAAAAAGATCCAAGATCAAGAATTGGGAAAGGGTCCGGTAAATATGTCATATTTACCGGACCCTTTTTTTCCTGAATGAACACGATGAGCAATTGGTACCTATCATTCACTGTGCTCATTCATAACGGAAGCATTGGCTGTATGAGGCCCCATGTCAGGTTGTCTGTATGGAGTTCCATGTCAGGTTGTCTGTATGGGGCCCCATGTCAGGTTGTCTGTATGGAGTTCCATGTCAGGTTGCCTGTATGGTGCCCCACATGTCAGGCTGTCTTATGAGGCCCCATGTCAGGTTGTCTGTATGGGGCCCCATGTCAGGTTGCCTGTATGTGCCCCACATGTCATGTTGTCTGTATGGGGCCCCATGTCAGGTTGCCTGTATGGGGCCCCACAAGTCATGTTGTCTGTATGGAGCCCCATGTCAGGTTGTCTGTATGAGGCCCCATTACAGGTTGTCTGTATGAGGCCCCATGTCAGGTTGTCTGTATGGAGCTCCATGTCAGGTTGTCTGTATGAGGCCCCATGTCAGGTTGTCTGTATGAGGCCCCATGTCAGGTTGTCTGTATGGGGCCCCATGTCAGGTTGTCTGTATGAGGCCCCATGTCAGGTTGTCTGTATGGGGCTCCATGTCAGGTTGTCTGTATGGGGCCCCATGTCAAATCGTCTGTATGGGGCCCCATGTCTGTCAGGTTGTCTGTATGGGGCCCCATGTCAGGTTGTCTGTATGGGGCCCCATATCAGGTTGTCTGTATGGGGCCCCGTGGTTTCTAACAGCAGCCCTGCATGGCTGGATTGCTGACCATGATCACAGGTTTCTTCAGCACCCACAGGTGAGTCTGCCATACACCTGTACCCAAGTTCTCGTTCTCCGGAGCCCATGGATCTCGGCTGTCCCCCTTTTTAAAGTACAGGTGGGCCGGCCAGTGTCAAAAGTCCGGGAACTGAGCTGAAAATGTTTAACCTTTTCCCTGCTGCTGGAAAACAAACTGTACACACATTTTCAACCTGCGTACAAACAGGCAACCAAAAAATGCACAAAGCTCAATTCTTTATTCATTATCTGAATTAATTATTATTTTTTTTAAGTACTTTATTTTTATTATTCTTCAAATATCAAAAAGAGAACATACAACGACATAAAATATCATATAACATCTCAAAATACAAAAAACAAAACAGTTATTATTTTATCTTCCCTATCGCTCCCAGCCTATTCCCACCCACCCTCCCACACACCACTCAATTATTAGTTATGCACATATTTCTGTTAGTCACATGACCAAAAGGGTAAGGGGGAAACCATCTCCCTGGACAGGTGACATGTAAAAGAGAAAAGCATTCAAGACCACGTAAGGGCGGGAAGCAAGAACGAGGGAGTAGCAAGGAACGAGAGAGAGTCTCTCACCAATCCCTTATAGGGGGTACCCCATCTCGTCCAGCCAAGGCCTCCACATTCTTTCAAACTTATTATAATTACCCTGCCTAATACATATCGCCCTCTTGCTCCAAACCATTGAATTAATGGTCTCAACCCAGCTCTCCACTGTCGGGGGAGTCTGTGCCTGCCATTTCGGTGCTATTGATTTCCTCGCCTGAAACAGGCATCTCAGCACTACTTCAATGGCGCCAGTCGGGGCTCTACCTTCTTCCAAGCTTCCTAATAAGCAAGTCTTGAACCAGTTCTACTGTGGTCCCAAAAGTTTTATTCATCCTAGCTACTATCTCCGCCCAATATCTAAATAGCTTAGGACACTTCCATACCATATGGATCAGATCTCCTGATGCCTTACATCTGGGGCACTCATCATTTTGTCTTCTTCCAAATGTAAACATTTTTGGGGGGGTATAATAGACTCAATGAATTAGGAACAAATGGGATACTTTCTGCGAAGGAGAAATCGAGACCATGTCTCCTCGTTCTAAGATCCTATCCCATTGTTCCGTAGCCATTGCCCCCATGTCTCTCTCCCACCCCGCTTTACTCCTGGATGGTCCTACTCCACTTATTATTCTAGCCCCCAATCTAGCATATAACTCAGAGATTAATCCTTTTGTTGCGGCTGGTTTAATTATTTTTAGAAGTGTGGGGATCTGAGTCCATTCAATGGTTTGTGACCTAAACTGTGCTTGGGTGGCATGCCTAATCTGCAGATATTTATTTATAATGCCTTATTTGATATATTAAATTCCCGTCTTAAGTCCTCAAATGTCTTCATGAGGTTGCCCTTATATAATTAAACCAATTGGTTAATACCCTGCCTCTCCCATTCCCTGGGCCTCTCTATACCCCTTACTTCCGCCAAAATTTTGTTGTTCCATAAGGGGGTATATTCCTTTACCCCATTATATCCATCAATGCCTTTGTTACCTGCCAAACTTTACTGACTAGTTTTATCGTTGGGCATCTATAAACAAATGAGTCCGCCTCTAACACCTCTACTAGTATACTATGTGGGGCCCCCATTATCATAATTTTGTTGCAAGGGTTCCCCCCTCCCAGATCTCCACAGCCCATTAAATGTTGTAACTGGGATGCCAGGAAATATGATCTCGGATGCGTGACCGACATACCCTCTTCTTTAATCGGTAACTGCATGGTTCATAAACCAATCCTAGATTGGCCCTCTCTCCAAATTAGTTCCCTAAAAAGGGATTCTATTCTCTTGAACCACTTTTGACCTATCCAAATGGGAGAGTTATGAAGCAAGTATAGAATCTGCGGTAGCCATATCATCTTTATTAAATTACAATGCCCTGCTACAGATAGAGGGAGTTGGATCCAAATATCTCTCTTTTACTTTAATTTAAGTAGTAATGGGACTAAGTTATCATTAATGTACTGGTTTATATCGCTCGTGATCCAGACCCCAAGATATTTCAGTTTGGTAACTACCTCCAAGTGGGGAGCTCCAGGCAATATCTGGTTACCAAGTGGGTCAACCGGTATCAAAGCCGAATTTCTCCCAGTTGATAACCAGACCTGAGAATTTCCCAAATTCATCAACCATTTGTATCACTGTATTTAACAAGGTATCAACATCTCCAAGAAAAAACAGGACATCGTCTGCATACAATGCTATCCTGTCCTCCTCCATTTGCCGCCGGAACCCATGTATATCTAACCGTGATCTAGTCATTGCTAGTGGTTCCATTGCAAGAGCGAACAATAGGGGTAGCCCTGTCTCATCCCTCTCTCCAGCTGAAATAATTCTGAGTATTCCTTGTTAATTTTTATTTTAGCTCTTGGTTCGCTATAGAGTATTTTCACCCACTTTATAAAGGAGGGGCCAAACCCTAATCTCTCTAACACCTTCCATAAATAGTTCCATTTTAAGCTATCAAAGGCCTTAGCAGCTGAATAAATTTAAAGCGTTCCCTGATTGGAGAAGTCATCACACTCTCCACCTCGACCAATCAATGAAAAGTTTGTATCTATTTAGAAAATGCAAAGCATTCTCTGAATGGTGTTCATGGTGGAGTGACCAACCTCCTGTGTTCAGTAATGGAAGTGCAGCTGCTTGGCTTGGCACCCAGAAGCAAGTGGAGATCGCTGGACTAGAGGTGTCTGTTACAGTGATTTTAAGCTTTGGCCAGGTATGGTATATGGATAACCAATGTGTTCCTGCGCTTAGGGAAAAATGATCTAAATCTTCATCAATGTGAATTAACAAAATAACCGGCTGCAGCTTTAATAAGGTACTGTACCTTTAAATTACTTATATTGGTTTTAAGTGCTGTCTGGTTTCATACGTGTTATGTGAATTCCAACTTATATACAATCATGATGATTAGAAATTTAATATACAATGAACAATTAAAAAAAGAAAGAAAACGTATTTTTAAAAAACATATGGCTAAATAAAACACGTGACATTTATAAATTAGTCTACACACTCGTGTCTTCATACTGTACATTCAAAATGTGACAGTCGATTGTACAATCTTTAATGGTGTAGGGTGCTGTCTCTTTAAAGTATAAATCGTGCTCTCCTTCACTGTCCACACTCACTTACCAACTGATGTGGACTCCTATACTATAAGAGTCATAAGCGCTTAGTGATGGTCCTGGTTGTACTGGAATTTGTGGTTATCTTCCACAATAGTAAGCCGTACCGTCATAGGTGTGTGCCGCCTATTGCATTAAGGTGTTCACCCAAAAACTCAAACACACATGCCTTTCTCTGTGACCTCAGCTGTACTGGACAGTGAATGAATGGGAAGGCCTCTGTGCTTAGAGGTTTCCTGTTCATTCACAAATGAAAGCAATTATAAATTAAAATTCAATTATAAATGAACACAGTGGGGTTGGTTTACTAAAGGCAACTAGTCTGTGCACTTTGCAAAGTGGAGTTGCACTCTGCAAGAGCAGTTGCTCCAGTGCTTAGTAAATGAGCAGAAGTTTTGCTGACTTCCATCAATCAATCATATGCAAAAATGCTGTTGTTTTTAGTTTCCTTGCATGTGATCGGATATTCTTTGCAAAGTGAAGCCTTACCTCATTTACTAAGCTCTGGAGCAACTGCACCTGCTGGGTACAACTGCACTTTGCAATGTGCACAGTCTATATACCTTTAGTAAATCAACCCCAGTGAGTGAGTTTGTTGAATGTTCACTGTCTTTATTGAGAATGACATATTTACTAGCCCCTTTCCCCACTCTCCATTCTGGGAGCGCAACGTGGGGTAAAGCCCAGGCAATAGGGGGAATCGGCAACGCACACAGTGACACACCTTGCACCCCCCCCGTGCATGCCTATGCACACCGTTGTGTTTTTGCTCATAAACAAACATAGAGAGTATAGCAGAAGAGATCTGTATAGTGTCATTTTGTTTATTACAATTAAAATCAGATTAAAAACAACGTACTCACTATTACATGAGAAAATACAAGCAAAATGCTGAACAGGAAGTTTGCATCAGCGTGCATCTCACCAGCCGGAAAACGACATTACCTGTCACCTCTATCACATTCTGAATGTATGAAGACACAAGGATATGGACAAATTTATAAATGTCAAATGTTTTATTTATCCATATAATTTTTAAAAATTATTTTTTTCTTTTTTAATTGTTCATTGTATAATAATTTATCTAACCATCACACTTGTATACTGTATAAGACAGTATATGCCTAGTTACACAGACATCCCAACCTGCAAAAAAACTCATTTCAGGGAGGTGGCGCTCTCTCTACCCCCAACAACCCCCCTGTCCCTCCCACCACACCGATCATTCCCTGCTGTAAACCAGGGAACCATCCAGGATTGGCCCTGCAGCCGGGATATCGGGAGGCGCTTGCGGGGGTCCGGGAGCCGCAGCAGATATGTGGGAGACTCCCACATCTCGTGGGAGACTTAGGATGTCTGGTTCTTTTTAGGTTGATTTACTAAAGGCAACCTACAGTTGCACTCTGCAATTGCTCCAGAGCTTAGTAAATGAGGTAAAGCTTCACTTTGCAAAGAATACCCAATCTCATGCAAGGAAAAATAAAAAAAAAAAATGCATTTTTGCTTGCACATGATTGGATGATGGAAGTCAGCAGAGCTTCTGCTCATTTACTAAGCCCTGGAGCAACTGCTCTTGCAGAGGTCAACTGCACTTTGCAAAGTGCACAGTCTGTTTGCATTTAGTAAATCAACCTCATTGCTCTAAGCTGGACGAGTGTAACTATATATGACATATCTATACCTGGATTTCTCCTTTAACAATCCAGTTGTGAATAATACATTCTTGTTCACTTAATTCATCTGCACATAATGGATAACCAAAGTGAATATTAACACAATTTAATGTGTGAAGATTCTCCACTCCCTTCGTAAATCAGCCCCGAGTTGTGTCACCTCTGCTTTCAAATTAAGGTGGAAACCTCCTTTGAATCCATGTTGCTATCACAGTATTTTCTTCGCTACCCCTTAAAGGTTCATCAACAGGCTTTGCTCCGCTGAGATTCATCACAACATGTTGTGATATTGCCCTGGGAGTACGCAGAGTGCTCGTGCATCACAGCAACAGTCCAGATAAGAGCTAGAAGTAGTGCTGTGTCATGGAAATGCTTCCTGCAATCTCTGAAGTACAGCCAGAGCAGGCCAGCTGCAGAGAGCAGGTGTTAAAAGCACCACTCGGTGAATAATCTAAGAATCCCAGTCTATTAGCATTGTCAAGTCACCAAGCTGGCCAGACAGCTTGGCACACTGATCCTGTATTTTGCTCCCCAGTCTAAAATGAACCTGTCATTTGCCTGTACAGAACAAAGCAATAGGTTTCCCCTAAAAGCGTATACTCTCCTTTTCTTTGTTCCCTTCGTCACTCCATAGGACCGATAGGAACTTAAAAAAAAAATACTTTGAGGCATGGTGTGCATATTACTCACACCCTTTCTTCCCACAATAACGTCCTGGGTACGGATGAGCATAATGTTCGAATACAAGTTTGGACAGAACCAGGGCTGTTCAGGGGTTCAAATGAACACCTGAACATTTACCTATTCGGTGGAAGCCGAATGTGAAATCTAATAACTGTATTTTACTACTGCAATTTTACATAACAGCTTCTCGTTGTCAATGGTTATGAACCACTTCAGCCCTGGAAGATTTTACCCCCTTCCTGACCCGAGCATTTTTTGTGATTCGGCACTGCGTCGCTTTAGCTGACAATTGCGCAGTCGTGTGATGCTGCACACAAACAAAATTGACGTCCTTTTTTATCCCACAAATAGAGCTTTCTTTTGGTGGTGTTTAATCACCTCTGCGGTTTTTATTTTTTGCGCTATAAACAAAAAAAGAGATAACATTTTGAAAAAAAAAAATCTATATTTTTTACTTTTTGCTATAATAAATATCCCCCAAAAATATATAAAAAAACGAATTTCTTTCTCAGTTTAAGCTAATATGTATTCTTCTACATATTTTTGGTTAAAAAAAATCACAAGAAGCATATATTGATTGGTTTGTGCAAAAGTTATAGCGTCTACAAAATAGGGGATAGATTTATGGCATTTTTATTATTAATTTTTTTTTATTAGTAATGGCGGCAATCTGCGATTTTTATCATGACTGCGACATGGCGGACACATCGGCCACTTTTGACACTATTTTGGGAGCATTGTAATTTATACAGCGATCAGTGCTAAAAAAATGCACTGATTACTGTATAAATGACACTGGCAGGGAAGGGGGTTAAACACTAGGGGGCGAACAAGGGGTTAAGTGTGTCCTAGGGAGGTGTTCTAACGTTGGGGGGATGGGCTTCCACTGACATGACAGCGATCACTGCTCCCGATGACAGGGAGCAGTGATCTCTGTCATGTCACTAGGCAGAATTGGGAAAAGCCTTGTTTACATAGGCATCTTCCCGTTCTACCTCTCCACACTGCAACACTCCTCACCAGGTACCCGGCCACCTAGCGGCAAAAGAGAGAAGTGCAGCAATTACATACTTAGAGTGAAATCAATTGATCCTCAACAATTAGCCAAGGTAGCTATACCTGGCAAGTAAATTTAGGAGCAACCCTTCCTAAACTCACGGGTGCTACACTAAGCTCTGGAGAAACTGCACTCGCAGAGTGCACAGCCTGTTTGGCTTTAGTAAATCAACCCCATTAAAGTGAACAAACCACTCATGTTTGTCTACATGTTCTCATCCCCACAAGGCGCCATTTTTTTGGTACACATTTTTGCATAAATCATCCCTCATTGCTTCGCCTTGTATGTGCAAAGCACGGGTTCACTTTAAGCTGAACGGGAATTGAGTTTATTTCAGCAACGTTCCAGCTCATAAACTTTTACTTTCCAGTCTTCTAGAAAGCTTTCCATGCATGCTTTGTGTTTGTGTCACATTTTCATCAATGTCGAAGACCGGCAGCTCGATTGTAAATACAATTAACCCCTCCTATAGTAATGGCAACTTGTATTGTTTGAGCAGTCCAAGGACATCAACAACACTTGTGCTGGGAGATGGGGGAATGACATATAAATTAAGAAAGTTAATTGGTGTTTTTTGCACTTTAGCTTTCACTGTGCATATTAATTCACAAATCCCTGGTGAGCCAGGTACGCTTATGACAGGACTTACATCACCGGTGCACAGGAGTGAGCACCATAACTGCCGCTGGAACTGTTGTGGTTTGTCAGAACGATGAAAACAGAAGGTGAAGTGATTGTTAAGTAAAGGGGAACAAATGGTTTTGAGGATATCTGGGTGGGTAATATTAAACCTCAGGCTAAAGGTTAACAATATTCTGTAGATTACATTGGGTATTGTATACAGCAGGGGGTCTCCAAACTGCAGCTCAGGGGCCAGATGCGGCCCTTTGCTTGGCTTTATCTGGGCCCTTGGGGCATTATTCCTTCCACTGACAGCAACAATGGGGCTATATTCTTCCCCTATACCAAAGTTGGGGCACTCCCAGTGATCCCAGAAGATTTTCTACTCCCACTGCCCACAGTACACTGGCCCTTTGTTTAGAAAGTTTGGAGAACCCTGGTATACAGAAAGGCCCGGAGTTAAAAGAAGAAGGCATAAAGGCATAAACGGAGGGCCAGCATGATAGGATTAAAAAGGGGTTGGCATAAGAAGAGGGCCACTGGGAAGTATTATTAAAGTGAGTACTCAGGTGGTTGGTTGGGAGGACTGTAGAAAGTGGTACTGCAGGAAGGAGATCAGTAGGAGGGTCTTTGGAAGTTATCACTCGGAAAAGAACATGCTAGAGACATTGAAGTTCCTTGGCATGTGGTCTACGGTTGGGAATGTGGTTTCTTTAGTCGTGGCAGCTGGCAGGGTACAAGGTCCTGGGTTTTTTGAGAGTAAAAATATGTACTTTTGTAGGGACCTGTCCTTGGTATGGCTCCCATTATTATGGTTGGTGGTATCTGCGTGTAGTGGTTTGTCTCCAAGTCGGTGTTTGTTGCGGCTGGAGGCCTAACATTTTTCAGTGGTTATGCAGGTACGAGTAGTTGATGCCCACAAGGACCTTGTGACTCCAGTTCTTTGACAATGTACTGCATGATCATATGTTCATATGTTTATAATGTTATTTATTATTGGTTAAAAAAAGGCTGCTACGGCCATTGTACTCCATCTTTAGCCTCGTGTGGTTATTTTTTAAAAGATTAGTGGAGGAGTGGTGGTCTAGCATTTTTGGGATAGCAAAGCATCTTTTATACTCTAGTCAAGTATAACATACTGTAAAAGACGAACTACAAACACGTATAAAAACTATTGAATAAATAAGTAAAGCCTTGAGGATTTCAATCAACAACCCCGTAATAGAAAGTACCACAAAACCAACCCAATGGGACTTTTGAGGTACAACATTAATGCCAATGTTTAAGACATTGTTAAATACCTGTAATAAAATACATACATTTGGCAGGTCAAAGGGCTGCCATATACATTATGTATTATAATAAAATATTTAACTGCTTGCTTGCAGTGATGTAAGGCTTTTTTTAATTAAAATCATAAACATGTTATACTTACCTGCGGCCTCAAACTCCCTCTTCTTGGGTCCCCCATTGGTGCTCTTTGCTCCTCCTCTTCTCGCTTCGGTGCACCCCTATGGGAAGCCACTTCCTATGGAGGCGCAACTGCCGGCTTGCTGCCGAGCCAGGCTGTGTGTGTCTGTTGACACACACACCTTGGCTCAGGCCCGCCCCATCCCACCCCCTGCTTACAAGATTTGATTGACGGCAGCAGAAGCCAATGGCTCCCATTGCTGCCTCTGTGAGAAGGGAGAGAGGAGAGAGCTGCTACAGACGAGCACAGCACTGGATCAAGATAGGGCTCAGTTAAGTATACAAAGGGGGTGATGAGTTGGTGATTCAAATACAGGGACATCTTTTACCTTAATGCAGGGAATGCATTAATGTGGTTGTTTCGTCTACAAAATCATTTTCGTCATAATTTTCATCAACAGCGTATGTCCAGTGATGAAAACTAAACGAAAATTATGCCATATTTTCCTCAATTGACAAAAGCTATGACGAAAACGAACAAAAAAGAAATGGAAATGTGAGGAAGCTCTGCCTATAAAGCTCGTAAGTGCTTCCACTCTCAGCAAGCAAGGTAGTGACCGTGTCATGCTTAGTGGTGAGACGTGCTTAGCACTGTGCAACATTACAGGATTAGAAGCCCCCCTCAGATGACAATTCAGAGCACTGTGCAGCATTACAGGCCTCCTCAGACTGTCCAGCGCATGTCGTTTGTTCAAACCCAAATACCATAAATAATAACATGATATTTGATTTTTTTATGCCAGGAGTATATAATGAGCTTGGAATTTCTAGAGAAATGCTTAACCACTTCCCGCCCGACGGGCGTCAAATGACGGCTGGGCGTCGTGTCTCTCGTTCTGAGTGGACGTCATATGATGGCCCTCCAGAATGACCGCTCTCCCGCTCCCGTGGGGAAGCGCATCGAGGCAATTGGTGGTGTGGTGTGTCAGTCTGACACACTGCTACACTGATCTCGGTAAAGAGCCTCTGACGGAGGCTCTTTACCATGTGATCAGCCATGTCCAATCAAGGCTGATCAGGATGTAAACAGGAAGAACCGTTGATTGACTTTTCCTCACTCGCGTTTGACAGGCGAGTAGAGAAGAGCCGATCAGCTGCTCTCCTGACGGGGGGTGGGGGTCTGTACTGATTGTTTATCAGTGAAGCCCTCCCTCGGATGCCCACCCAGGACCACCAGGATGCCGCCAGGACCACCAGGTATTGCCACCACACTGGACCACCAGGTATGCCACCCTAGACCACCAGGGAAATGTCAATCAGTGCCCAGGCAGCTGACAATCAGTGCCCAACCCCATTGCCATCAGTGATGCCTATCAATGCCATCTATCAGTGCTGCATATCAGTGCCCATCAGTGCTGCCTATCAGTGCCCAGCAGTGCCGCCTATCAGTGCCACCCATAAGTACCCATCAGTGCAGCCTTTCAGTGCCCATCAGTGTCATCTATCAGTGCCCATCAGTGCCCACCAGTGCCACCCATGAGTGCCCATCAGTGCCACCTATCAATGACCATCAGGGCTGCATATCAGTGCCACCCATCAGTGCCACCTACCAGTGCCCATCAGTGCCGCCTATTGGTGCCCACCGTCAGTTCCACCTCATCGGTGCCACCTTATCAGTGCCCGTCAGTGCCGCCTTATCCGCCTTTACAAAATTTAATAACAGAAATAAAAGAAAAACTTTTTTTTTTCAAAATTTTAGGTCTTTTTTTATTTGTTTAGCAAAAAAAAAAAAAAAAATGCAGAGGTGATCAAATACCACCAAAAGAAAGCTCTATTTGTGGTAACAAAATGATAAAAATTATGTTTGTGTGTAGTGTAGCATGGCCGTGCAATTATCATTTAAACAGTGACAGCGCTGAAAGCTGAAAATTGGCTTGGGCAGGAAGGGGGTTAAAGTGTCTGGTATTGAAGTAGTTGAATAATGCATTACAATTTAACTAAACCCATTTGATTTTACTCAGCTAAAATGATTTTAGTCGACTAAAATGTACTGGAGATTTAAGTCGACTAAATACAACTAAAACTAAAATGGCATTTTAGTCAAAAGACTATGACTTAAGCAAAATTGAGATTTGATGCCAAAATTAACACTAGTAAACACTTACATATACCCAGTGAAGTGGCTGGCCTCGGGTGATACACAGAGATTAAACAAATGATCCTGCTTAAGTTGTACCTGTTTATCTGCAGACTTCTCTTCTCTACAACTGTTCAAAGTGCAGAATTTATAAGCTTGTCTGAGAGTTCAGAAAAAAAAGGCTTGGAGAGCTAAGGTTACACTCTGCAGAGCTCAGTGAGGAAAGCTCTGAGAGCTGATTGGATGAAGGGACACACCCCCCCTTCACACAGAACACAGGAACAGAGCTGAGGCTGTCAATCAGCTGGAGCTGCCTCCCTTGTCGCCATTTTTCTCTTGGTGTCAGGAAAATTTGTCAGACGTGACTCATGCTGATAGCAGAGGAACAAAGCAGCAGATAGAATGACATTTAGGGGTTGATTTACTAAAGGCAAATGGACAAATTCTGCACTTTGCAAAATGCAGATGCACTCTGCAAGTGCAGTTGCTTCAGAGCTTAGTAAAGGAGATAAAGCTTCACCTTGCAAAGAATACCCAATCACGTAAAAAACTGCATTTTTGCTTGCACATGATTGGATGATGGAAGTCAGCAGAGCTCCTCCTCATTTACTAAGCTCTGGAGCAACTGCTCTTACAGAGTGCACAGTCTAGTTGCATTTAGTAAATCAACCCCTTAGTGCTCTGGATTGAGACAAGTACACACCACACCATAGAGGGATATGCTTTATTCATATTTCATGTCTGAGGTTTACAACCACTTTAAGGTTAAAAATGTCTTTTAAAACCACTTTAACCCCACGTTCACATTGGGCCGTTTCGATTTGACATGTTAAATCGCATGTCAAATCGGCGCCTAGTCCCGGCAACGGCACCGTCCGAATCAGTGCGATGCCAACTTTGTTATTCCCAAAAGAAGTTCCTGCACTACTTTTGGCGACTTCGGGGGCAATTTGAATAGACATCTGTGCATGAAACCACACGGATATCTGTCAAATCGCGCCTGAAGGCAGACTGAAATGCCGGTTTGAAATCGTGCGTGTTCAGCTGAACTCGCACAATTTCAAACTGGACCTCAGTGTGAACACAGGGCTAAAGACCAACTCTGGAAAACTTGAAAATTCTCCCTTGCAGTAAGACTGTGCCAACACTGCAAGTGTCAACTTTAGGTTAACCCTTGAACAGTAAGGGTGCAGCCCCACTGCAAGGAGGAGTTTTCAGATTTTGGACTGCAATGGTATGCCAAATACAAAACTCAGTCCCTGCCAGTAAGAGAAACCTAATTATATACCTCGATGCAGTGTGTTTTCTCCATTGTAATTACAAGTGTACACAAACTGAGGCTTTTTTTTTAAATATTAGAAGCAAGGTTTAATTATGTGTGTATATATATATATATATATATATATATATATATATATATATATATATACATAATTATATATATACAGTATCTCACAAAAGTGAGTACACCCCTCACATTTCTGTAAATATTTTATTACATCTTTTCATGTGACAACACTGAAGAAAGGACAGTTAGTCACGAAGGTTAACATCAATTTCACAACACAACTTTTTATTTAGAAGATTTACCATGATTATGGACACTCATGACTATTGTCACTAATCTATCATTTTGATGGACTTTTTTGATATATACACATTTTATTTTGGATTTCAGTTATTATGGGTTTTTTTTTTTACACTATTTCGGAATATTTTTCTATAATATTAATGTGTTAGAAGTCTGCGCGGATCACTTTTATTATTATTTCATGTGACTAGGGTGTTACATGTGATTGTGTTACAAGGTCTCAGGTGTGAATGGGGAGCAGGTGTGTTACATTTGGTGTTATCGCTCTCACTCTCTCATACTGGTCACTGGAAGTTCAACATGGCACCTCATGGCAAAGAACTCTCTGAGGATCTGAAAAAAAGAATTGTTGCTCTACATAAAGATGGCCTAGGCTATAAGAAGATTGCCAAGACCCTGAAACTGAGCAGCAGCACGGTGGCCAAGACCATACAGCGATTTAACAGGACAGGTTCCACTCAGAACAGGCATTGCCATGGTCGACCAAAGAGGTTAAGTGCACGTGCTCAGTGTCATATCCAGAGCTTGTCTTAGGGAAATAGATGTATGAGTGTTGCCAGCATTGTTGCAGAGGTTGAAGGGGTGGGGGGGTCAGCCTGTCAGTGTTCAGACCATACGCCGCACGCTGCTTCAAATTGGTCTGCATGGCTGTCATCCCAGAAGGAAGCCTCTTCTGAAGATGATGCACAAGAAAGCCCGCAGCCTGCTGAAGATAAGCAGACTAAGGACATTGATTACTGGAACCATGTCCTGTGGTCTGATGAGACCGAGATGAACTTATTTGGTTCAGATGGTGTCAAGCGTGTGTGGCAGCAACCAGGTGAGGAGTACAAAGACAAGTGTGTCTTGCCTACAGTCATGCATGGTGGTGGGAGTGTCATGGTCTGGGGTTGCATGAGTGCTGCCAGGACTGGGGAGCTACAGTTCATTGAGGGAACCATGAATGTCAACATGTACTGTGACGTACTGAAGCAGAGCATGATCCCCTCCTTTTGGAGACTGGGCTGCAGGGCAGGATTCCAACATGATAACAACCCCAAACACACCCCCAAGATGACCACTGCCTTGCTAAAGAAGCTGAGGTTAAAGGTGATGGACTGGCCAAGCATGTATCCAGACTTAAACCCTATTGAGCATCTGTGGGGCATCCTCAAATGGAAGGTGGAGGAGGGCAAGGCAACTTCCACCAGCTCCGTGACTTTGTCATGGAGGAGTGGAAGAGGACTCCAGTGGCAACCTGTGGAGCTCTGGTGAACTCCATGCCCAAGAGGGTTAAAAGAGAAGTATGGGGGGGGGGTCACCTTTTATACTTACCTAGGTGGATGCAGCAGGGGACCAATGCTGCATCTGTCCCTCCGGCATCTCTACACTAAAAACCAAGCCATCGAACATTGCTGCTGGCTCGGTTCTCACAGATCCCAGAGAGGAGAGCTGCTGACTGTGAATCAGCAGCTCTCCTCTCTGCTCCTCCACGCTCACTGGAGCACTAAGCTGAGGAGGGCTGGGGATCGGCCCTCTCATTCTCTTAGCAGCTTGCTGAGAAGCTGAGATAGGCATCAGTACAGGCCCCTGGCGGATCCAGACTTCATTGACGTGATGACGCGGTGCCTGGACTGATTTCAGTGACGTCAGAAGGGAGCGGACTTCAGACCGCTCTCTGCTGAAAACGGCTCACAGGAGTGCAAAACGAATTGCACTTCTGTGACCCTTAAGAGAAGCCCAGCCAAACGAGATCAGGCTGGACTTCTCCTTTAAGACAGTGCTGGAAAATAATGGTGGCCACACAAAATATTGACACTTTGGGCCCAATTTGGACAATTTTACTTAGGGGTGTACTCACTTTTGTTGCCAGCGGTTTAGACATTAATGGCTGTGTGTTGAGTTATTTTGAGGGGACAACAAATTTACACTGTTATACAAGCTGTACACTCACTACTTTATATTGTAGCAAAGTGTCATTTCTTCAGTGTTGTCACATGAAAAGATATGATAAAATATTTACAAAAATGTGAGGGGTGTACTCACTTTTGTGAGATACTGGGGTTTATTTACTAAAGGAAAATCCACTTTGCACTACAAGTGCACTTGAAAGTAAACTCGCTGTAGATCCGAGGGGGACATGCAAGGAAAATAAAAAAACAGCATTTTAGCTTGCACATGATTGGATGATAAAATCAGCAGAGCTTCCCCTCATTTCAGATCTACCCCTTAGATTTAGAGCGACTGCACTTTCAAGTGCACTTGCAGAGCAAAGTGGATTTGCCTTTCGTAAATAAAACCCATCACATGTATATATATATATATATATATATATATATATATATATATATATACATACATACGGTATCTATATAACATACCATGATCCATTTCCACAATATATGCTACATATATATATATGTCATTTTTGTTATGGTAAGTCCAATTTAC
This sequence comes from Aquarana catesbeiana, assembly GCF_042186555.1. Lineage (NCBI taxonomy): Eukaryota > Metazoa > Chordata > Amphibia > Anura > Ranidae > Aquarana > Aquarana catesbeiana. Next base: position 365,065,627 of record NC_133329.1, read on the forward strand.
TGTTTTAGGGAACAAATGCGTTGTAGTAATACTGAGCTGGATATCAAGCTCAGGACAACAGTTTTTCTACGTTAGACCTATTCAGTAGTTATAGAAGTCTACCTTTAGGTGGCGCTCCATCCTTATGGCTCAGACTATGTCAGCTAATGGGATTCAAACACCTCCCTCTGGTTAATGGTTGGCTCCAGAGCTTTATAATAACCATAGACAGATAAAGACAGCAGCTTTCTTCGCTGCTTGACTGAACTAAAAGAAAACTGATTAAAATTGCAGGGAAAAGGCCACTCCAAAGACCGGCTAAAGAAAGCTGCGCTGATTTTTTTTTCTTCCTCCCCTTCTCTTTGCTGTTCCTTTACCACCCTCAGTGCCAAACAGCAGGAGAAGGAAAAGAAGGCAAATCCAATGATTAATGGACTCTTTGCTTTGAATTCTTTCTGCCACTTTCAGCAGGACCACCTGTTTCACGTCTCATTAAATTACAAGGACTTTGGAAAGATGAACCAAACAGATGCTACACTTTTTCTCTCCAACAGCAGTAACTCTTTGGGCAACCTCTTTAATTGCTGCACCCAGGCTTCTGTGGTCACAGACGATGGGTTCGAGGTCCCCTCCGTAGACGAGAGAAACCTCTTTGTCATGCGAGTCGTTCAGATCGCGGTTATGTGCGTCCTGTCCCTCACCGTCATCTTTGGGATTTTCTTCCTAGGGTGCAACCTGCTAATCAAATCCGAGGGCATGATAAACTTTTTGGTGAAGGAAAGGAGACCGTCCAAAGAAGTTGAAGCGGTAATCGTTGGCCCGTACTGAGAGCGTTGAAGGAAAGAACGTCAAAAAATATAAATATATATATTGCTGTCTTTGGGCGGCTGTTCGTAGCAACATGTTTTTTTCCGTTTCTACGTCCCATGAAGAACAACTAAAAATGAAGACAGGCATCGGGAGGACGGCGCAAATGGGGAAAAAAAAAAAAAGTTGATCCAAAAAAATTTTGATGGGAAGAGATACAGCGATCGTCAACTGAAGATAAAAGAATTTGCAGCACTTTAACGAAAAGGAAAGATGGATCAACTTGCTGATGAGTCAAAGGCAGAGCTTGAGACAGATACTCATGTACAGTACTCAAAAAGCACAAAAAAAAATAAAGTGTTTTCTTTGCTTCTCATCAAAGAAGGGCGTGCTTTGATATTTTGATTGTAATATTTTTTTATTATTAATTTTTTTCCCTTTTCAAAGACAAATACTTTGATACGGTACATTTGATATATAAAAAAAAAAATCAAGGCATTATTTATTAATCCTTTTTATTTAGGGGACTGTTTGAAGATTGTTTTGCTTTTTTGAACAAAGGAAACTGTGAATGTTTGCTATCTTTTAATATGTCGTTTTTATACTTGATATGAACTGTATATTTGCCTTTACACGGGCTAATTTTTAGTTCGTTGGTACTTGCTTTGCCTTGTAGTGTTTTATAAAAAGTGAAAACAGATGGAACAGTTTATAATTTAGGGTTCAGTGCCTCATAATGATTGCCTACTATAATTTGACTTTTAAAAATTGACAGGTTAGCCAACTTCTCAAATACTGTATTACAAAAAAATCCCAGTAATCCTCAGATATCATTTTCTTTTTAATAAAATAATTCTAGGAAGGAAATACATTTCTACAATTGCACTCGGTGAGGTTAAGTGTATGTATGTGGGTGTGTATGTAATTTTTTTTTATTTATAACCCCATGCATGATTATAAATATATATAAAAAAAAGACAATAATCACAATATTAAAAAAAATGACCATCTTGTAAGTTTTAAATTTGAAAATTATTTTTAATTATTTCAGTGAAATATTCATTTGATGTTAGTTAAAACCATCCGATGCTTACTAAATTCTATATTGTGTACGTGATATCTTACTTTAAATACACAGACTTATATTCCATTGCTTGCATTTGATTTGTCGATGATATAATAGTAAATTCTGTTTATTTAATTCATTATGCACCATCTGTAACTTATTAAAAATGTGTGAATTTAAGCAGACTTGAGAAAAAAAAAAAAAAAAGATACAGTACTTGAATGTTTTTCCTTCCATTTGGAGATGGAAAAAAAAAAAGCTGCATTGATTATTATAAACAGTTAACAAGAGAGCAGGTGCAATTAAGATATGAAAGAAGCCAAGTAGTGGCGGGGGGAAGGGTGACTGTTGGGTGTACATAAGTAATTCATGTCTACAGATTAAAAAAAAAAGTGCCACCTTACATCCAGTATATTGTTCACAACAGCGGAGATCAGAGCGCAGACGCCTCTAATAAAAATCATTTCAGGTGTCAAGGTAGTAATGAATGCTAAATGAAAAGCATCAGCCTAAAGCATGTGTGATTCAAATCTTCAATCCAGTATAATGAGCTGAATTGGTTGACCTTTGGGATTTTGCATAGCTGTGTGCAGATTAATACAGTAAAACCTCGGTTTGAGAGTAACTTGGTTTGAGAGCGTTTTTGTAAGACAAGCAACATTTTTAAATACATTTTGACTTGATAAACGAGCGTTGTCTTGATATACAAGTAGCGTCAAGTCACAACTGATTATAAAAGAGAAGAGAGGCGCCTCTAAGTGTAGCAATATGGTTACATTTAATGAAGGTACAACATTTACCAACTCACATGGTTGATTAATAAAAGAGGCACATCTAAGTATGCAGGCATCCGGGGTAAAGCTGTCCACATAGACCGTCCTCCGCACCGCCAGCTCTCACCGCTGTCAGTCTGTAGTCGTGACCGGGAAGACTACCCTGCAGTAGAGCGATCTGAAAGCGAGGCTTGAACCGCTCGCGGAGCGCAGCGTGGAAGGGATGATGTCAATGGCGGTGAGGAGGACAGTCTATGTGGACAGCTTTACCCCGGATGCCTGCATACTTAGATGTGTCTGTTTTAATCATCAACCATGTGAGTTGGTAAATGTTGTCCCTTCATTAAATGTAACCATATTGCTACACTTAGAGGCTCCTCTCTTCTCTTTTACACTCTGTAGCTCCTGCTGGGTTTTGCTTCTAATCCCCTTGTGGAGGCTTCCATTTGTGGATGGACATTTTATGATTACACAACCTATCACATTGCTATAATCTTTTTATATGGACTATAGACTGAAGGACTTATGAATAAATGGTTGTGGAATGAATCATCTGAGTTTCCATTATTTCTTATGGGGAAATTTGCTTTGATATAAGAGTGCTTTGGATTACAAGCATGTTTCCGGAATGAATTACGCTTGCAATCCAAACATTTTACTGTACCTGTTGTTAACAGCCGTACTTATCTCGACATGTGACAGATGAGGCAGGTCGTGGTAAATTGATGTTGCCGTAGCAGAGCAGGCTACATCAGGAAGGATGCAATGACAGGAACAGATCAAGATCAATTTGGCATGTTCTAATGACATTACAGCAGCAATATACACAGACATGGGGAGAACAATGCTTTATCTGTTTACTGGGAGAAGGCATTATTGTTATGCAAAGTAACATTGGATAAATAAAATTGAAAAACCAAATCTAAATTTATCACAGCGTGCTTCTGTATTTACATAGAGGTCCAACTAAACAGTTGCCAAGGGAGCCGAATAAATGCCTTTTTCTTTTTTTAATAACTGTACCGACTGTATACTTTTCAGGCATTTGATCTTACTATTAAACTGAAAAGCAAACATTTATTACATTGCAGCTTACCAATTCTTAGATGTGATGGCGGCTGCATTTGTTTTCTTTCTTAGGCTTTCTTTCATTTAGCCCTTGTTCACACTTAGAGGGCTTTCACACCGAGCCGCGGGGGGCGTCCGCGGTAAATCGTAGCTATTTTTAGCACCACTTACCGCCGTTTTAGCGGTGCTATTCAGCTGCTAGCGGGGAGGTTTTAACCCCCCCGCTAGTGGCCGAAAAGGGATTAAATCTGCCTGCAAAACGCCACCGGAGCGGCGTTTTGCCGGCGGTATCGCAGCGCTGCCCCATTGATTTCAGTGGGGAGCAACGGTGGAGGAACGGTATACACTCCGCTCCTTCACCGCTCCAAAGAAGCTGCTGGCAGGACTTTTCCTGATGCCCTGCCAGCGCACCGCTCCAGTGTGAAAGCCTTCGGGCTTTCACACTGGAGACAAAGGAGCCGCTGTTTGAGGGCGGAACGCAGGCGCTATTTTTAACGCTATAGCGCCTGCAAAACGCCCTCATTGTGAAAGGGGTCTAAAGGTGGGTTTGAAATCGTGCGAGTTCAGCTGAACTCGCAACGGTTTCAAACCCGCATTTCAGTGCGTGTTCGGGGGGCGATTTGAAAGACATCCGTTCGGGTTCATGCACAGATGTCTATTGAAATCGCCCCCCAAAGTCGCCATAAGTAGTGCAGGAACTACTTTTGGAAATCAGTGCAGTGCCGCAAAGTCGGCGTCGCACCGATTGGAACAGTGCCGTTGCCAGCAATAGACTATGATTTGGTATGCATGTCAAATTGCGCCGATGTGTCCAGTTCACGCCATAGAAACACAGTCCAGATGTGTTCCGGATGCATTTCTGCATGCACATTTTTTGACGTGTTTGCGGCGCGTTTTTGATGCTTTCCAGCGCATTTTTTCCCCTCTTTTTTTCCTTCACCTTAAATAGGGACATTCCGATGTGTTTTTGTTTCATTTAGGTGCATCCAAGGCGTTTTTGATGCGTTTTACCACGTTCCAGTACAGTTCCGTGCAGAAAAAATGCAGCATGTCCTACTGTTTTTTCTGGAACTGGCACACACTGGAACTGACAGCACTGGTGTGAACTATGCCATTGGAAACCATACAACTTACTATCCATACGTTTCTGATGCAGGAAAAAAAAAACACACTGGACTGCATGTGGTGTGAACACTCATTTTCACCTGGTGATCTGGCCAGCAAGCCTGCTGTTTTTCAAAAGAACAAGTTCCCCTGCAGATGTAGCAGTTAGAGTGTTGAGACAAATCATTTACTACTGACAGGGGTGCTTGCAATTAGTCTATTTATGTAAATGTGTTATCCCAAAAGGAGAAAAAAAAAAACTGTTTGCTGTAACTGCTCATAAAGTGTTAGCTGGAGTTTGGCTTCAATTTGTTACTGTATCTACAGTTGTGCTCAAAAGTTTGCATACCCTGGCAGAAATTGTGAAATTTTGGCATTAATATTGAAAATATGACTGATCATGCCCAAAAAAAACTGTCTTTTATTTAAAGTGGATGTAAACCCAATGTCATCTTTTCTAAACTACTGCCATAGGGGTTATCTATAAGGATATACATGCCTCCTGCATGTATCTTTACCTGTCAAATGTCTCCCCTCTGTCTGTTATGAGACCCGAAAAACTGCAGATTCTGTGAGCGGGTCTGTTGTCTGGAGCTCGGTGGGTGGAGTCATGATCTCAGTAGACTCCCCGCCCACCTCTACACTCCCCTTGTCAATATGCATTTTCTCCTGTGTATTTCTTACACTGAACTTCTGCTATGATCTCTAACATCCAGTGAAAAGACAGGAAAGTAACCACATGACTTCAGCATGCCAAATCATTCTGAGGTGTGGAACAGCCAATCCTTGCAGAGCTGCTGAAGAAAGGAGTGGGGGAGGGAATTAAAAAATAATGCATGTCTTAGGCTAGTGCACGAGATGTAAATCACCTGTCACTCACAGCAAGGGGGAGGATTTGACAAAGTTTTTCTCAGTTTGTCAAGATTTCTCTCACTGAACAATAAGAGGATTGCTCAGAGATGGATTAACTCTGTGTGGCAAGACTGGGCTCAAATTATAGGAAATCTTATACTCTACAGTATGATAAAAAAAAAAAAAAAAAAAATTGCGGGTTTACATCCATTTTAAGGATAGCACTCACATGAAGCCATTTATTATCACATAGTTTTTTGGATCCTTTTTAAATCATAATGATAACAGAAATTACCCAAATGGCCCTGATAAAAAGTTTACATACCCTGGAATGTTTGGCCTTGGTACAAGACACAGAAGGTGGCACACACAGGTTAAAATGGCAATTAAAGGTTAATTTCCCACATTTGTGGCTTTTAAAAATCACAATTAGTGTCTGTGTATAAATAGTCAATGAGTTTGTTAGCTCTCACTTGGATGCACTAAGCAGGCTAGACACTGAGCCATAAAGAGGTAGAAAAGAACAGTCAAAAGACCTGCCTAACAAGGTAATGAAACTTTACAAAGATGGAAAAGGATATAAAAAGATATCCAAAGCCTTGAATATGCCAGTCAGTACTGTTCAGTCACTTAATAAGAAGTGGAAAATGTGATGCTCTTTTGACAACAGGGTATGCAAACTTTTGAGCACGACTGTAAATCTGCTAGTACATATAACACTCCCCTCCCCCCAGACTGACAATTCTGCTGTTTAAAGGTGTCTCTGTTGCTTCTTCATCCAGAGTGGGGGGGGGGGGGGCACTCTAATAAAGGAGGTGTATTACTGGCCAGATCAGCAGGTGACAACAGAGGAGAAAAGGACTAAAAAGAAAATGAATGCAGCCACCACATTTAAGGATTGGTAAGCTGCAATATATTTTAATTTGCTGTTTTGGGTTTATTACCTCTTTAAAGTTAAAATGAAAAGATGAACTAACAGTCTACACCCTCATCACCCTGCGATTTTCAGTCTGGAGTCTGGTGTGTTTCTGTTCACCAGTTCAGGTGCGATTCATGTGCAAATTTTTACTGGAATTTGCACCTGAACCCAACCTAGCTGGGTCCGGTGCGTCCTGGTTCACCGTTTCAGGTCTGTTTTCAGCCCACATTTTTGGCTTAAAGTGATTGTAGGGTAATTTTTTTTTTTTAAATAACAAACATATACTTACCTCCACTGTGCAGCTCGTTTTGCACAGAGTGGCCCTGAACCTGCTCTTCTGGGGTCCCCCGGTAGCTCTCACGACTCCTCCCCACATCAGATAAGCCCCTGGGAGAAGCACCTTCTTGGCGCGCTCCCGAGTCCAGCATTTGGCGTCCATAGATGCTGCCATTGCGCGCTGCCATTGCTGAGCAATCTGTAGTGCAAAACCTCTACCTGTGTCACAGAAAGCTATGGATGTTTCTAGGCTCAGTTTAATGCTACTTGATCCAGGATGCTAAAGCTGGCCGTACACTATAAATTTTGGCCCCCCTGAAAAGCGATTTGGAAGCACCGCAACACAGGCGCTTTTAACAGGGCCGGAATAACATAGGGGCTATTGGAGCTGCGGCTACAGACCCCTCCCTCAATATAGGCCCATGCCAGTGGCCTATGAGTATCCGTGTGCCATCCTGAAGGCGGGCTCTCCATGTGCGGTTTGCGAACACGCCTGAGCTCATCCTTATTCGGAAGCTGCAGGCAGATGTCTGGGGGAGGGGCGCTGATGTCATCCTAACCAGCAGGAGCCCGGGAGGAAGGAAATCTGCCATGCTGTTGAGATGAGGTTAGTAAACTTATTAGGGAGGGAGGATTGTGTAGAAACTGACCAGGGGAGGTGAAATGATTGTGCTAAGGTAAAGACTGTTGCTCTTCCCATGTAATGTGCTCTCTTGTGCCCACCATGTCATGTGCTCTGTCATGAAGTGCACACTGTTTCATGTGCAGTGCCAACTATGTCATATGCAGTGACCACTATGTCATGTGCAGTGCCATGAAGTGCCCAATATGTCATGTGTAGTGCCATGAAGTGCCCTCTGTTTCATGTGCAGTGCCAACTATGTCATGTGCAGTGCCCACCATGTCATGTGCAGTGCCATGAAGTGCGCACCATGTCATGTGCAGTGCCCACTATGTCATGTGCTGTGCCATGCAGTGCCCACTATGTAATGTGCAGCGCCCACCATGTCATGCGCAGTGCCCACCATGTCATGTGCAGTGCCCGCCATGTCATTTGCTATGCCTTGCAGTGCCCACTATGTAATGTACAGTGCCCACCATGTTGTGCTGTGCCTTGCAGTTCCCACCATGTCATGTGCTGTGCCATGCAGTGCCCACCATATCATGTGCAGTGCCCACCATGTAAATTGCTGTGCAGTGCCCACAATGTCATGTGCAGTGCCATGCAGTGCCCACCATGTCATGTGGTGTCATGCAGTGCCCACCATGTCATGTGCAGTACCCACCACTGCTGTCTGCTCCGCCCCTCCCCCCCATGCTCACTGGAGCACTGGGCTGTGGAGGGGGCGGGAGTGGCTGGCTCAGGCTCTCAGCGGCTCGCTGAGAGGCTGAGTCGGGTGTCAGTCCAGGTATGTGGGCGGATCCCAACCATATGGTCGCGATCGTCCCTGAGCCTAGACCAGCTCTGTGACGGCAGCTCTCGGTTAGCCGAAAATGGGTCACAGGAGTGCAAAACAAACTGCTCCCCTGTGATCCACAGGAGAAGTACAGTCAAACAAGCTTTGGCTGTACATCTCCTTTAAGGGAGGCTTTTGAGGGGACAGTAGAGACATGACTGAGCTGCCTATGAAAAATTTTGTGCAGCTGTGCATAAAAAAATAGTCAGCCAGAGGCGTATCTAGTGAAAATGGCACCTATGGCAAGCACTGAAACTGTGCCCCTGTCAAAACATTTGAAACCCATCTTTCAGATAACCTTGGATAATCGAGCTTAACATGACAGCCAGGCTACTACTTTGTTTCCCTGAAAATAAGACCTACCCCAAATATAAGACCTAGTGTTATTTTTCAGGAGGGCTGCAATATAAGCCCCCCTTCAAAAATAAGCCCTAGCTTAAAATGCCCATAAAATCCTATAATCCACTCTATTGCAGTGGTATATAATGTACAATGTGTGTGTTTCTGTAATATAAATGCATTGAAGAGAGCTCAGGCGGGTCACAGAAGGGCAGAGCCGCGCTATAACAAAGGTATTTGGCACAATTATATTACAGAAACACACACATTGTACATTATATACCACTGTAATAGAGTGGGTTATAGGATTTTACAAGCATTTTAACTCAGTTCACAGTGGGGATTCCTGTCAGGCAGGGAGAGAGAGGGGGAGAGAAGACAGTACATTACATGGTAAGACCTACCCCGAAAATAAGCCCTACTGTGTCTTTTGTTGCCAAAATTATTACAAGACCCGGGCTTATTTTTGGGGAAACACGATAGCACTTTTAAAAGAAGGTCAACATTGGCAGGCTTGGTGTTTGAATCTAAATTTAAATCAACTTGATTTAAATCAAATTCACCCTGTTTAGTGTCCCCTCAGTTCTCTATGTGTCTCCTTTATTAGTGTCCCCTCAATTCTCTCTTTCTCCTTCATCAATGTCCTCTCAGTTCCATGTGTGTCACCTTTATTAACATCCCGTCAGTTCCTTGTGTCACCTTCATTACTATTCTCTCAGCTGTTCCCCTATGTTACCATCATATCCCCCCACTTGTCAGCTTCTTACTGTCCCCCACTTGTGTCACCGTCTTCAATACTGCCCCCATTTGTGTCACCTTCTTCTTCATTACTGTGCCCTCCGTTGTTGTTCCCCTGTGTCATCTTCATATCCCCCACTTGTCAGCTTCATGTATTACTGTGACAGTAATATATGAAGCTGACAAGTGGGGGACAGTAATATATGAGGCTAAAAAGTGGGGGTCAGGGGGACAGTAATACTGTCCCCCGATTCCTCACTTGTCAGCTTCATTTATTACTGTCCCCCACTTATCAGCTTCATATATTACTGTCCCCCACTTGTCAGCCTCATTTATTACTGTCCCCCACTTGTCAGCTTCATTTATTACTGTCCCCCATTTGTCATCCTCGTGTATTACTGTCCCCGCCTGTCATCCTCGTGTATTACTGTCCCCGCCTGTCATCCTCGTGTATTACTGTCCCCCACTTGTCATCCTCGTGTATTACTGTCCCCCACTTGTCATCCTCGTGTATTACTGTCCCCGCCTGTCAGCCTCGTGTATTACTGTCCCCCACTTTTCATCCTCGTGTATTACTGTCCCCCACTTGTCATCCTCGTGTATTACTGTCCCCCACTTGTCAGCCTCATCTATTACTGTCCCCCACTTGTCATCCTCGTGTATTACTGTCCCCGCCTGTCAGCCTCGTGTATTACTGTCCCCCACTTGTCATCCTCGTGTATTACTGTCCCCCACTTGTCATCCTCATGTATTACTGTCCCCGCCTGTCAGCCTCGTGTATTACTGTCCCCCACTTGTCATCCTCGTGTATTACTGTCCCCCACTTGTCATCCTCATGTATTACTGTCCCCACCTGTCATCCTCGTGTATTACTGTCCCCACCTGTCATCCTCGTGTATTACTGTCCCCACCTGTCATCCTCGTGTATTACTGTCCCCACCTGTCATCCTCGTGTATTACTGTCCCCACTTGTCATCCTTGTGTATTACTGTCCCCACCTGTCATCCTCGTGTATTACTGTCCCCCACTTGTCATCCTCGTGTATTACTGTCCCCCACTTGTCATCCTCGTGTATTACTGTCCCCACCTGTCATCCTCGTGTATTACTGTCCCCCACTTGTCATCCTCGTGTATTACTGTCCCCACCTGTCATCCTCGTGTATTACTGTCCCCCACTTGTCATCCTCGTGTATTACTGTCCCCCACTTGTCATCCTCGTGTATTACTGTCCCCACCTGTCAGCCTCGTGTATTACTGTCCCCCACTTGTCATCCTCGTGTATTACTGTCCCCACCTGTCATCCTCGTGTATTACTGTCCCCCACTTGTCATCCTCGTGTATTACTGTCCCCACCTGTCAGCCTCGTGTATTACTGTCCCCGACTTGTGAGCTTCATTTATTACTGTCCCCCACTTGTCAGCCTCATGTATTACTGTCCACCACTTGTTAGAATCGTGTATTACTGTCCCCAGCCCCCCCCCCGGTGACACCTTCTCCTAATCCTATTCCATTTCCTCAACTTCTAATCTGGACTGGTAAGTGTGAGCGCCTGTTGTGGTCCTCTGGTCTGGGCCGGGGGGCCCCCCAGGCAGTCAAGCTGCGAGTGGGAGGAGGAGAAGACGTCGGGCACTGCCGCTGCGCTGCGGGCAGGACAGGGCCAGCAGTGGATCCGAGTCAGCAAGGAGGAGCCTAGTCACTGCAGAATCCCGCCAGGCCAGAGAAGGGGGTGGATGGAGACTGGAGGAGACACAGTCAGTCACACAGAGTGAACAAGTCCCCTGGCTACAAGTCACTTTGTCTGAGAGTCACGACCGGAGAAGGAGAGGAGGTGGGTGGAGTCAGAGTACAGCGCTAGCTACATGCCTCGCTCTTCTGGACCTCGCTCTGAGACTCTGCTTGTGACGTCACTGGTTGCTAGATGCCATCATGCAAAGCGGGGTGGCCCTAGTAACTAGTTGCGGCAATCAGCTTTTATGGTGGCTGACTGCCTGTGTGTCCTCATTTCATTTTGGGACACTGTGGGGACCCCACTTGCTACCCAGCCACTCACGAGCACCCCCTTCATATGGCGCCCGTGGCACTTGCCATATCTTCTATACCTTGGATAAGCCACTGCAGTCAGCTTTCAAGTTTTCTTGGCAAAGCTTATTTGAAGCTGAAGTTAGAAGCTGATTGGCTACCATGCAAAGCTTCACTGGATTTTGCACACTCCAGTTTTAGTAAATCAACCCCAATGTTCAGCAACACCATTCAGGCATTAAATAGATACAAAGTATCATTGTTATTTTTGTTTCTACTCTATTTCATCTATTTGCAGATCAAAGGAAAATGGTTAAGGCAACCTGACCTTACTTTTGCTATGAAACACATCCAATAAAAAAATGGAAAAATCAAATTTCTTCATAAATTTGTACCAAAATGTATTCTGCTACATATTTTTGGTAAAAAAAATCCCAATAAGCTACAAACTATTGGATATTTTTATGAAATGTCTATTTTTTTTACTAATAATGGTGGTGATCAGAAACTTATAGCGGGACTGTGACATTGCGGCAGGCAAATCGGCCACTAAGTGACACTTTTGATACTTTTTTGGGGACCAGGGACACCAGTACAGTGATCATTGCTGCAAAATATGCACTGTCACTGTACTAATGACACTGGCAGGAAAGGGATTAACATCAGGGGCAATCATCAAAGGGTTAAATGTGTTCCTAGGGCGTGCTTTGCAACTGTGTGGGGGGTGCTTTAACGGTGGGAAGACAGAGATCCATGTTCCTGCTTAGCAGAAACACAGGATCTCTATCTTCCCTACTAACAAAACAGGGATCTGCTTTGTTTACATAGGCAGACCACCCTTCTGCCTCTGTTGGGAATGATCGGTGGGTCCCAGCAGACATCAGGTCAGCTGGACCCACTGATTGGCTCCCGCTGTGTCCAATCACAGCTGGAGTGGGTCACCGGCTGCACGCTTACGTGCCGCAGACCCGGAAGTGCAAAAATCACATACAGTATCTCACAAAAGTGAGGATGTCCAAATTGGGCCCAAAGTGTCAATACTGTGTGTGGCCACCATTATTTTCCAGCACTGCCTTAACCCTCTTGGGCAAGGAGTTTACCAGAGCTTCACAGGTTGCCACTGGAGTCCTCTTCTACTCCTGTTCATGGAAGAGTCAGTCCAGACCTGTCATATGGTTCTCATATCTTGCCTACCCTCTTTTGTCTAAGGTCACCCCTCCTCTTTGCACTGCCACATAGAATAATCCCAAAATAACTGTTGTTTGAAATTCTAGCATTCCGAGATGCATTGATTTTGTAAATAAATCCATTACATGGAGGATGAGTCTTTTAACTTGGATTAACGAGAGAGCAAGTCAAACAGATATAATTTTTTAAAAGGTGAATTTAGACCTCTTGCTACTGGGGAATATAACCAATAACTGGTAATCACCTCATTGGGTTTGAGCTAAACAGGATTTATTGATCAATTGGTCCTTCTAAAAATTAGTTGCTAGTAAAAGCTGTCCCCCCCCCCCCAAAAAAAAAGAAAAAATGCAGGCAGAGATCAAAGGTCAAATCATTAATATTGCTTGTATCCTGCTTGTAGCTGGCCTTTCCACATCACTTGCTTACCATGCCTTGTTTTGCATCATGTCTCTGTATGGAGGTGGCCATCTTGGAAGAGACAGGGCTTTGCTTTCTCATGTTGAAGCCTCCAGCAAGGAGAACCGTGAACAGTACAGAAGTGACATCACCAAATCTCTCTTGGCACTAGCAGGCAGAGGCAGCAGCTCTCATATATGTAATAGTCTGTAGGCACAGTGGTGCCTAGAACAAAAATGGAAACATTGCATCACCAATGATGTAGGAAAATTTGTCCAAGAAAAGGTTAAAAAATTGATCGGGTTTGCTTTTTTGGGCCCTTTCAGCCACCATCCAAATCGTGGTCCTGTGGACGTCACATCCGGCCGAGTGGTGACATCACTTCCAGTCGTGGACATCGTGGCCCTAGAGAGTGGCCATACTGTTGGTTACCTGATAGTTACCTTGCGGACAGCATCCACATACAACAGCAGCTTCGATCAGGGAAACCTGCTGTTCGATTACTAGCGATACTTTGGTGCTCACTCTAGGACTAGAGCAGCCAATCTACAAACACACCGTGTTCTCCACATCCCACCAGTAGATAATACCACAGGTCCGGTGAGAAAGTATTGATATACCTGTAGCGCGGGTAGATTTGCAATCTACCGCATGTTAGGTAAATTTAGTAATTTGTGCGTTAGGAAGGTTAAGTTTGCCTCTGTTCCAGCTTGGCTGACGTTGTGTGTGTTTCCGTGCTGACCGGTGGGTGTCGCTGTTGAACGTGTTGAAGAGTATGGATGCTCTTCTGTCCCAGAGACAACTCGGTGGAGGTTCGTTTTTCAGCCACCTGCTGGCCCCCCTGGCCGTTCCGGAGGCCCACGGCGCAGGGGTGGGTCCAGAGGCTTGTCTGGGGCCTACCACCGCGGCCGAGGAATGGTCCTGAGCTGTCGGTCCTGTGTGATGAAGCTGGACAACCGAGGAGATCCCAGGGGAGGACCCGTCTTGGAGGGATCACGCAGAGTGCTGGTCTATAGAGGGGCCTGGTGACTCGGTTGGAGGACGTATCCGAAAGTAACTATACAGCATAGTGTTGCCGGGTTGGCTTGAAGGTTCAAGCACTGTGACTGACATTCACTACAGAAAATCTGATACATCCTGTGGCAGAGGATCGTACGGGTTTTGTTCCCAGACAAGTCTGTGGCAGAGACTTTGATTCGTGCTGCGTACTGGCTGCTGGACCGGTGAGAGAGGCCTATCCAGACGAGCAAGGAGTGTGTCCCACGAGGGGAGCGCATTCCATATAGTATCTGAATTCTACCAGGACATTTGTCAAAAGAACCCTACAAGAGGATATTTGAGTTTCTTCTGCAAGTTTCCACCTCTTTCCTGCTATTTCCTAAGTCGTTTGTTTAATAAAGCATTGAAAACGTACTCCAGTGTTGGTGCATGTGTCATCCAGAAGTAAACTCAACGGAACCCTAGACCCAATGTCGGTGAAACAGAGGGAAGCAGAGTGAAGGTAACAGACCCGCTTAAACCAGCAGCTCCACCGAGAGTTATTGCTACATGTGGGGGCTCGTCCGGGATTTGTTGACCATCAATTCTCGCAACCCAGTGGAGTGTTTTACCGGGAGTTTATGGAGAGAGCTGGACTTTGAAAAAAAAATCTTTTCAGGAAGAGGAAAGGTTAAACTGCAGGACTTTGCTTCTGAGTAGGTAGACATCGGCGCCAGTGGAAGGCCCGGGAGCTACGTGACTGGAAGAACAAGTGGGAGGAGTTACCCTACTTGCTACTGCGTGGGAGGCGTGTATGTGTTTGGCATCAGAGGGAAAGAGGAGCCTCGTGATCGTGCTGAGAAGATCAGAGTGTGGCCATGTCTTTTCCGGCGTTGTAATTGGTTATGGGACCGAGAATGTTCCCTACAAACACCGTGATGAATACTGTGCTATCTGGAACTCTGCTTACAGATACTGGAGTTCGATTGAAGCCGCAGGGGAGGTTTGTCCTGTATACCTCAGGAGATGTTGAGGGACTGGGCATGATCTGCCATCGATGCGAAGGATTGGCCGTGCATATTCGTCCATTCGGCCGATGTCCGCAATGTGGAAAATACTTGTTTGTGGTGGAGCAACCTACCATGCCGCCCCGCGCTTATCGGATGGATTGGGCAACAGGTATCGCCACAGTAGAAGCTGCTATCGCTACGGAGAGAGAGCGACAGGACGCCACTTTGCCTGTTGTTGCTGACAATGTTCCAAAAGGAGACACTGCTGCTGTTGTCTCATCAAGGGACATTACTTTGTTTCTGCGTCCACTACGCCTACTCCTATGGTGCCTACTCAGGGGAAGGTGGGCTATGTGAAGGCTTCCCTCGGCCGTGGTCGAGGCCTACCTCAGAGGTTACCTGAACCAGAGCTACCAGAGTCTACGTCAGGAACAGATAAGCTACTGGTGGGGAATGTGTTCGGGACTGTGAATAAATATTTGCCGGTGGAAGAGTTGAGAGATTCGGAAATAGAATCCATGTCGGATCTTTCCGATGATGATGACCTATTTGAGACTATGTCACAAGAGCTATTGTGGTCACAAAGTGAGGATGTTGCCTCCACAATAACTTTCCCTGAATGGACTGCCCTGAGTTCTGGTAAGACGTCACCCTGTGTGGAGACACACAGTGCTGTCGCTGGGACTTTACCAAAAATTACTAGTTCACTACAGACACCGGCTGGGTCTATGGTGAGAAAGTCATTGAATTCCTGTATACCGCCTGGTAGGAGAGACAGATCATTGCCAAAACTTGCTCGCTTACAGAGGATGCTAAACAAGTGTGTGGCAGCAGAGTATGGTTTGGAGTTCCCCTACGTGCCCCAGGATATCATGCAGGAGATTGAAGCTAATCGGGAACTTTGGTACAGTGAAGCTGTTTGGGACTATTTGTCTGTTCCTAAGCCCTTCAGAAAGACTGGATGTTCTGTCAGGATGGATGAACGTTTTAACGGATGCTTTGTACATTGGAATTTCGGTCGGCACATCTATGCTGACAAAGTGGTAATCTGCAGACCGGGAAAGGACAATGTTGTATACTTTATTATCACTGTGGATAAAGAGGGAAAATCGTTGACTTTGCCAGATCCCCGGTTTTACTGGTAACTATGGACAATAGAACTTTGAAGTTACTAAGCTAGATAGTGTCACGGTAAAGAGATCTGCGTGGTCAAGATCTACAGATTCTGTTCAGTGTTTAAATCCAAGGACTTCTTTTTTGCTAGCCGGATTTCTTTTATAAGAAAAAAATGTATGCAGGGATGGACTTCTAAAGAATATTTTTTTGGTATAGATTATGGGAAGAGAGTCTAATTTTTAAATGAGGCTTTTCTCCTACTGTTGTATAGGATGCACATATGTGTGTTTAACTATGTTTCCTTTTCAGGAATATAGAGCTGGGAAGCTTTTCAGCTAGTTAGATAGTGAGGTTGTGTACAATCATACTGTGGTTTGTTTGCGGCTGTAAACATAATGTTTTATAGATATAAGTCTTATAATGTCTTTAAACTGTCCTTTCTCTCTCTTTGTCTATCCAAAGTTATAAGAAACTCAAATGCTTACTCTCGGGCTTGAGAGTTATTGTTACAGTTTTTGGACAGATGTTGGGGACAACGTCTACTATAGTGGGTGGAGTATGTAGCACTGGTAGATTTGCAATCTCCTGCATATTAGGTAAATTTAGTAATTTATGCGTTAGGAAGGTTAAGTTTGCCTCTTTTCCAGCTTGGCTGACGTTGTGTGTATTTCCGTGCTGACCGGTGGGTGTCGCTGTTACCACTGGTTAGTGTTGGAAAGGCAACGTGTTGAAGCGTATGGATGCTCTTCTGTCCCAGAGACAACTCGGTGGAGGTGGTCCTCCGAGTTGCATTCTGGGCGAGGGTATTTATGGGACAGACGCCATATTTTGTTTTTTTTTTTTCAGCCACCTGCTGGCCCTCCTGGCCGACAGGTATGCGTTAAGGAGCTACCTCGTGGTCCTCCGTTCCGGAGGCCCACGATACTGCGGCGCAGGGGTGGGTCCAGAGGCTTGTCTGGGGCCTACCACCGCGGCGGAGGAATGGTCCTGAGCTGTCGGTCCTGTGTGACAAAGCTGGACAACCGAGGAGATCCCAGGGGAGGACCCGTCTTGGAGGGATCACGCAGAGTGCTGGTCTATAGAGGGGCCTGGTGACTCGGTTGGAGGATGTATCCGAAAGTAACTATACAGCATAGTGTTGCCGGGTTGGCTTGAAGGTTCAAGCACTGTAACTGACATTCACTACAGAAAATCTGATACATCCTGTGGCAGAGGATCATACGGGTTTTGTTCCCAGACAAGTCTGTGGCAGAGACTTTGATTCGTGCTGCGTACTGGCTGCTGGACCGGTGAGAGAGGCCTATCCAGACGAGCAAGAAGTGTGTCCCACGAGGGGAGTGCATTCCATATAGTATCTGAATTCTACCAGGACATTTGTCAAAAGAACCCTACAAGAGGATATTTGAATTTCTTCTGCAAGTTTCCTTTCCACCTCTTTCCTGCTATTTCCTAAGTCGTTTGTTTAATAAAGCATTGAAAACATACTCCAGTGTTGGTGCGTGTGTCGTCCAGAAGTAAACTCAATGGAACCCCTAGACCTGGCCCCGGTGAAACAGAGGGAAGCAGAGTGAAGGTAACAGACCCGCTTAAACCAGCAGCTCCACCGAGAGTTATTGCTACATACCCATTTACCTATACCACCATATGGCGGTTGTTTTATATATTGTAACACATTCTTGTAACTATTAAAGACTTAACTTTATTCTTCAATATTGGACAGCATTGTGTTTTTTAATCTCTTCTTGGACAAGATTTTCCTACATCATTGGCTACTAACTATTGTTCAATTTCAGTGTGCTGTTTCCATTTTTGTTCTTGTTTTGTATTACTTTGCTTTCGCTCCCAGGAGGTTTATACAGCTGCATCTGATACTCGTTGGTCCACCCGGCTCCTTAGCGCTTAACCCTACTCTGCTTTTTACAGGGGTGCCTAGGCACGCTCACATACCAAGAAGTGAACTGTAAATTTCAAGAGGAATTTAAAACAAACACTTACAGATTTTCCCCATAACATAGCAAATCTTTATTTTATGAGTTCAGATCCACTTTAGCCGCTTCAGCTCCAGAAGGTTTACCCCCCTTCATGACCAGGCCATTTTTTGCAAAACAGCACTGCGTTACGCTAACTGACAATTGCTCGGTGGTGCGACATATCCAAATAGAATTGATGTCCTTTTTTCCCCACAAATTGAGCTTTCTTTGTAGTATTTGATCACCTCTGCCGTTTGTATTTTTTGCGCTATAAACAAAAAAAAAAAAAATGTTTTGAAAAAAAAAAACAATATTTTTTTCTATTGCTCTGAAACAAATCCAATAAGAAAAATGTAAAAAATCTAATTTCTTCATAAATTTGGCCCAATATGTATTCTGTTACATGTTTTTGGTAAAAAAAAATCCCAATAAGCTACAAACTATGAGATATTTTTATGGAATTTCTATTTTTTTTTTTTACTAGTAATGGCGGCGATCAGCAACTTATAGCGGGACTGTGACATTGCAGTGGACAAATCGGACACTAAGTGACACTTTTGATACTTTTTTGGGGACCAGCAACACCAATGCAGTGATCAGTGCTACAAAATATGCACTGTCACTGTACTAATGACACTGGCAGGGAAGGGGTTAACATCAGGGGCGATCATCAAAGGGTTAAATGTGTTCCTAGGGAGTGCTTTGTAACTGTGTGGGGGGTGCTTTAACTGTGGGAAAACAGAGATCCGTGTTCCTGCTTAGCAGAAACACAGGAGCTCTATCTTCCCTACTAACAAAACGGGGATCTGATTTGTTTACATAGGCAGACCACTGCCTCTGTTGGGAATGATCAGTGGGTCCCAGCGGACATCAGGTCCGCTGGACCTGCTGATTGGCTCCCGCTGTGTCCAATCACAGCTGGAGCGGGTCACCAGCTGCACGCTTACGTGCCGCAGACCTGGAAGTGCAAAATCACATACAGTATCTCACAAAAGTGAAAATGTTCAAATTGGGCCCAAAGTGTCAATATTGTGTGTGGCCACCATTATTTTCCAGCACTGCCTTAACCCTCTTGGGCAAGGAGTTTACCAGAGCTTCACAGGTTGCCACTGGAGTAATCTTCCACTCCTGTTCGTGGAAGAGTCAGTCCAGACCTGTCATATGGTTCTCATATCTTGCCTACCCTCTTTTGTCTAAGGTCACCCCTCCTCTTTGCACTGCCACATAGAATAATCCCAAAGTAACTACTGTTTGAAATTCTACCATTCCGAGATGCATTGATTTTGTAAATAAATCCATTACACGGAGGATGAGTCTTTTAACTTGGATTAACGAGAGAGCAAGTCAAACAGATACAATTTTTAAAAAAAGCTTGTTAATGCAATCAAAACACAAACATACACAGGTCTACCAACTCAGGTCAATAACCTCCCATCCGGAGCTACAGATTTGCTTTGTCATTACAAGAGACTTACCATTGAATTACTGTCCAGTAACTGTGCTCTGGGCATAGCAAAGACTTCACTGCCACATGGAATTCAATCAGGATCACAAATCAAGTGAATATTGGGATGGATATTGCCTCCCTGCAAAAAGGGCAAGTGTAAGACATTGCAATTTCCACTCGAGAATAGGAAATTAAATGTCAGAGGCGGCGTACTTCTGGTGGAAGAGAGCATATATTATGCATCCTGTAAGCACAGACCATTTCTCATCTGTCCTGACTTGCACAACTTGTGCATACAATCACAGAACGATAGAAGAGCTCTTATATTCCAGAGTCCCCTTGTTAATACCCAGAGCATTCATAGTTGTGCCTATAGGTCTGAATTATTTATTGGTCAGGACAAATGACACAACATTTATTGCTATGTAAGGAATTCAGGGAAAGGTTCACCTTGTACTAAGGACTAGTATCATTAAAGAGCAAAACTTTACCTACAATCTTGTGAGTGGCTATGTTGTATTCCAAGACACCCTGTCATAAGATAAATAAGGAAGAGCCATGGCTGACCTCTTTTTTGATAGTTGCCAGTCTATCATCCTTCTCCATTGACTTCTCTACATTCTGAATCTATCGTTAAAATCTGCAATTCAGTCTTCAGTTTAACTTTACTTGCTACATGATAGTTTCAGATCCAGTGGCGGTCCGTCCATAAGGGGCACAGGGGCGTCGCCCCCCTAATACATGCATCCGACCCCTAATCTACATGCAGGGTGCAGGACACGTTGATTTAAATGTTTTTTTTTGTTTTTTTTTAAGCACATGATTAGAGCCTTATGCCGTGTACACACAGGCAGACTTTTCGACCGGACTGGTCCGACGGGACGAATCCGTCGGACAATCCGATAGTGTGTGGGCTTCATCGGACCTGCAGCTGACTTTTTCGGGCGAAAAATCAGACGGACTTTAGATTTGAAACATGTTTCAAATCTTTCCAACGGACTCGAGTCCGGTCGAAAAATCCGCTCGTCTGTATGCTAGTCTGACGGACGAAAACCGACGCTAGGGCAGCTATTGGCTACTGGCTATCAACTTCCTTATTTTAGTCCGGTCATACGTCATCACGTACGAATCCGTCGGACTTTGGTGTGATCATGTGTAGGCAAGTCCATTCACTCGAAAGTCCGTCGGAAGTCCGTCAAAAGTCCGTCGAAGTCCGTCGGAAAGACCATCGGACCTTTAATGCCGAAAAGTCCTCTCGTGTGTACACAGGCCCGGATTTACTCCCTTTGCCGCCCCAAGGCCGGGTCCTTCATTGCCGCCCCCCCCCCCCCCCCGCGAGGGGTAAGGATTTTTCAGGGCAATTTTTCAGGGCAATGGCTGGTGTTAGTGCTTCAATCATCCCCGGCACCATGGTTGGTATGGTGTTGGGATGATTGAAACGCATTATTTCTATCATTACATTGTAATATAAAATGAAATAGTTCAACTCACCATAATGCAGAATCATTGGGAGCCCTGAGCGTGTCACTTGCCACCATCGCTTGTCACTTGCCACGCTGCCTGCCACCAGATGGGGATGTCACTTGCCACGCTGCCACCAGATGGGGATGTCACTTGCCACTATGTCTGCCACCAGATGGGGATGTCACTTGCCACGCTGCCACCAGATGGGGATGTCACTTGCCACTATGCTTGCCACCAGATGGAGATGTCACTTGCCACGCTGCCTGCCACCAGATGGGGATGTCACTTGCCACTATGCCTGCCACCAGATGGAGATGTCACTTGCCACGCTGCCTGCCACCAGATGGGGATGTCACTTGCCACTATGCCTGCCACCAGATGGAGATGTCACTTGCCACGCTGCCTGCCACCAGATGGGGATGTCACTTGCCACTATGCCTGCCACCAGATGGAGATGTCACTTGCCACGCTGCCTGCCACCAGATGGGGATGTCACTTGCCACGCTGCCTGCCACCAGATTGGGATGTCACTTGCCACTATGCCTGCCACCAGATGGAGATGTCACTTGCCACGCTGCCTGCCACCAGATGGGGATGTCTCTTGCCACTATGCCTGCCACCAGATGGAGATGTCACTTGCCACGCTGCCTGCCACCAGATGGGGATGTCGCTTGCCACTATGCCTGCCACCAGATGGAGATGTCACTTGCCACGCTGCCTGCCACCAGATGGGGATGTCACTTTCCACGCTGCCTGCCACCAGATGGGGATGTCACTTGCCACTATGCCTGCCACCAGATGGAGATGTCACTTGCCACGCTGCCACCAGATGGAGATGTCACTTGCCACGCTGTCACCAGATGGAGATGTCACTTGCCACACTGCCACCAGATGCAGATATCACTTGCCACACTGCCTGGCTGCCACCAGATGGAGGAGGGCGGAACAGTGGTGCGGGAAATGAGAGATGTCATCTCTCTCTCTCTCCCCTGCCGCCGCCGCCACGCTGACATTACTGGTCTCCTCCGCGGCCTGGCAGCAAAGGCGCTGCGGCACACAGATTGGAGACCTATCTTTTAAAAAATGGTGCCGGGCGGCGCAATCACGCTACTGCGCATGCGCCGCCCGGCCGAGCGCGTACGAGCTTTCCTGAGCCCGGCTGGCTTCGGAACGGCGCATGCGCAGTAGTGGGCGGCTCGCGGCCATCTTTTCTACGGGCACCGGTGCCCCTAATGCACATTAACAGGCTGCCTGAAAGGGGGGCGGCCGCGAAGTCGCCGCAGGAGTGGAGCCGCCCCTGCACCACTGCCGCCCCAAGGCCTGGGCTCGGTGGCCTTGTGGCAAATCCGGCCCTGTGTGTACATATGGCATTAGACTCTAATTGGCTTCAGAAAAGCCAATTAGAGCACTGCGCCCTGAGCCCACCCAGTTGTGTGACAATAGCAAATTAATATTCAGGAAGTGGGTCCTGAGACCTGATTGGACAATCCCGATCAGGTCTCAGGACCCACTTCCTGTTCAGCCGGGAGGAGAAGCCCCGGCTCTTCACTCGGCAAGCTTTCAATCTTGCACTGACTGTGAATGTAGGCGCAAGAAGAATCGTCAGGCCAACATGGAGTCTTCCTCAGGAGTGTGCACAAGGTGACTCCAGTGGGACCACACAAGCTAAGGGGCCACCCTGAAACCAGAAACTGGACCAGCAGTTAGGGGAACCAGGTGAATCTCAGCAAACTCCTAAGGTAAGGCCATGTGGGGGGAGGCAGCGGTGGTGCGAGTCAGGGGGCAAGTGTGTTTGTCCCCCCCCCCAAAAAAAAATATTGAGCACTAGTCGCCACTGTTCAGATCAGTGACTGAGAAAATATTAAAACTGAACTCCGGGTGGGATCCTAAAGTGGAGCTCCACCCAAAAGGGTAAGTTCTGCTTTAAGGCCTCCTCTTCCTCAAATGGCATTTTTTTGGGGGTAGTACCTGATTTTGAAATTCTCCTCTCTCTCTCCCTCCTTCCCTGCAGTCATCTGGGACACATCACAGGTCCCAGAAGACCGCAGGACCATTCACAATGCTCAGCATGACTCACGTATGTGCAGTGGTTACCTGGCTGCAAAGCCGCAGGCTATCACAGCCAGGGTAGGTAAATTGTAGTGCTTAATACAAAACAATATAAACACCATGTGTGATATTGTGTAAATGTCTCTCCAGATATGTCAGAGTACCCCACTAAAAGGGCATACTCAAAGATTGAAAAAGTCTATAAAAATGGTGAAGAGGTGAAGTAGGTCAGGACTGGAGCTCCTTCAAAATTCTAAGTATCGAATCTGAGGTCATCAAAACAATGGGTAGACGTGGATACGCTTACCAGAACCGGTGGACCCTAGTGCCGGCAGCATAGAGTCAATCGAGCAGTGTGCCACAACGGGCAGGTGTGCAGATAGCCCAAAGCGGATGGATGACTTCCGGACTCGGACAACACGGTAGTAAGAGCAGGAATGGATTCAAGGCTCGGACGTGTTCTCGTACCCAGGAAGTATGTGGAAAAAAGGGAAATGCCTCCACATAATGCAAATCAAGGTTGTTTATTGCTAAAAAAACCACTATACATAAAAGTGATCACAGGAATAAAAACAGAGTGGCAATGTAGAGAGTAATAGCCGCCCTACGTGTTTTGATCAATAGACCTTCAACAGGGGCATAGAAAACCTCTATTACCTACCCTATTTATTTATGTTTGTCACATTGTTTGTAGCAGCTCCTTTTTGAATTTTTAAAGGTTAGCGCATTAACCACTCTTATCACTATCATAGCCAGGGGCCCACAGTTGAGATGCTGGAGCCGGGGACAGAAGACAGAGGGAAGGGACAGCTTGGGTGAGCAGATCGCTGGATCCTGGGACAGGAGAGTGTCTGTTTTTTTTTAAGTCAGCAGCTAAAGTGCCCAGTAGGCAAGGGGTTATTTGTCAATAAGTTGTCTCTACCCAGGAACCAACTGTCCTTGCACGTTTCACCACTCCTGGCTTGCTCACAAGGATAGGGGAAGAAGAAGGTTGGTTCTTCGGTGGAGTCAACTTATTGACTAATAAATACAAATTGTAATAAAGTAAGAGGTGCTAAGCGGTGTGCGACTGATATTATTCTTTCATTGCTCCATAGGATACTGCAAGCGAAACGATCCACCTTAAAACCGAAAACTTTGGTCAGCGATCATAGCACCAGCCTAAACAGGAACATAGGCAAGGATTAAAAGATGATGAAGATGCATACTCAGGAAGTGATTAATACAGCTGCTAAACGTGCTTAAAAAACTGAGGTTTAAATATCACTTTAAAGTCAAAGGGTCAGCAGGATAGCCAGTAAAAGCCTAACTCCAGGCACAAAAAACATATGATCCATCGTTTAAGCAGTCATACACTCTATTCCCTAAAAAAGGCAACTCCTATCATGAAGACTTTCTTCTACATAAGGAATATAGTCTTGTTTAACCTCCTTGGCGGTATTCCCGAGTGTGGCTCAGGTTTAAATTTCAGTGCCATTAGCAGTAATCCCAAGCCACACTCGGGATTGCATCGCAGGATCCAGGAAGAGGTTACTTACCTTGTCCCCAGGATCCCGTGATGTACTCCCGCTGTGTCCAGCGGCCGGATCCTCCGCCCGATGCTCTGTGTTCCAGATTCCGTTCCCTGCGAGCGTCTCAGTGCATGGGGGCGGATCCGGCGGAAATGTAAAAAAAGTACAAAACACAACACATACACAATACATTGTAATCTTATTGGGATACATTAATGTGTCATCTCAGTTTGTCCCCAGTGCTTTGTCCAGTGCCCTGCCTGCAGTTTTACTGTTCTTTCTGACATTCTTTCTGCCTGGAAACTTGAGAACGACCAAGACATCCAAAAAGCGTGCCTTTACATCAAAAGCAGATTATGACCAGCTTGAAAACAGCGATAGCGAATTAGAATCACTTGCAGAATGGAGCGATAGTGATTTGCGGGGAAATTCGCCATCAGACACGAAAAGTGACAACAGCGACAATTCTGCAATTGACCTCAGTGATGTGCTAACTTGGTGCTCTATTGACTGCGGTACGGATCACGCAGCACCACCAAGATTCCCATTTACTGGAGCACCTGGTATGAAAGTGGACGTTGAAGATGACAACCCCTTGGCATACCAACAACTATTTCTGATCGATGAGGTTATTTAAAAAATAGTTAAAAAATAGACAAACCGGTACCAAGAGCAACCAGCTACTACGTATCAGAAGCTTTCAAGAAGTAGAAAGTGGGAATCAGTGACCAAAGAGGACTTTTGGACATTTCTGGGCCTAATAATAATTTAGGGAGTGGTGGGGAAACCCCTGCAGAAGTGGTATTGGACAAGTAATAAATTACTTGCCACTCCATTCTTTGGCACGATCATGTCAGAGTACAGATTTTCCCTGATAACGAAATACTTACACTTCGAAAACAATGGAGAATTTGATGAAACTACTCATCCTGCACCAAAACTCAAGAAAATTTGGGAAGTATCTCAAATGATTCTAAAAAAATTCCAACTGAGCTATGTGCCAGAAAGAGATATTAGCATAGATTAAAGTCTAATTGCCTACGTGGGAAGGCTCAGCTGGATACAATACATTGCAACAAAGAGACCGTAAAATCCTTCATGCTATGCGAATGGCCAACTGGCTACATTTGGAATTCAGTCATATACACTGGGAAAGGAACAAAATTCAACCCAAAATACAGCAACTATGGAATGGCAACATCTTCCGTTCTTTTACTGATTGAGCCATTGCTAAATCAGGGCTATTGCGTAACAACTGACAACTTTTATACATCTCCTGAACTTTATGAGTTTCTTCTGCAGGACAAAACGGATGCCTACGGAACCATTAGGGCTAACCGGCGCGACATGCCACCAATGTTTGGCAATAAGAATCTGAAGACTGGAGAAATGGTTGCCTGGCAGAAAGGCAAAATGATGGCACTGCAATTGCGTGACAAGAAAGATGTGTGCCTAATGAGTACAATCCATAATACCTCCGCTGTTAAAAGGTGGGAAAGACATCATGAAGCCACAGGTAGTTATAGACTACAATAACACCATGGGAGGTGTTGACAGAGCCTACCAAGCAATGACATTCTATCCTGCAATGAAGTAACAGCAAAAAAAGTACTACAAGAAGCTCTTCAGGCATCTTCTTGAGCAATGCTTGTGGAATGCCTGCATTCTGCTAAAAAAAAATGGCAAGCCTGTGATTCATTCAAACTTTATTTGGTTTGGAAAGTTGCTGAACTGATCTTTGTGAACCACCAAACACCAATGGCTGTGAATAGACCTAGACATCGTGCTGCTGGCGTTGTCAACCTGGAACGCCTGACTGGTCGTCACTTCATGGACCACATCCCACCAATCGAGAAAAAGCAGCACCTACAAGGATGTGCGTGGTTTGTTGCTCAAAGCGAGATGACACTGGAAAGAAAATCCGAAAAGAAACCAGGTTCCATTGTCCTGATTGTGACATCGGACTTTGTGCAGTGCCATGTTTCAAATTTTTTCATACCCAGGATGTTTACTAAACCAATATGCAGTCACTAGTAATATTGCAACCTTGTTTGTACAAATTTCAGTGTTTTTGATTTGATTACATTATTGAATAAAATGTATTATTATTATATTATTATTTGTTATTATTTATAGGTATTTATTATATTATAAATTATATTTTGTGTTTCAAACTTTATCATACATGGGATGTCTACTAGACTCTTGTTTGGACAGATTTAAGTGAGTTATTCCTAAGAATTACAGGCCTACAATAAAAAATGCCAAGTTTCCATGCAAAACAATGTACCGCTTTGGCATTCTAAAATCAGACATAATCCTCATACCGCCATGGAGGTTAAAGCTTCTGGCCCACTCAGATGTAAGTGCTGCAGGTCCCACAGATCAAGTGTGAACCTAGGCAAAAGGTAAGCAGAATGAACTCTCTAACCTTAAAACGTATTTCCACTTTTGCAGTCAAATTTGAGAAACTTAACTATATGTTTGTTATGTGTTCCCCTTCTCACAGCATACCTAAAAATTGAAAAATATATATTTCTTAACTTTTAGATGTTTCTAAGAAGAAGGTGTCATGGCTGATTCAAAGAATTTCTGGAAAGTTTTTACAGTGGCTCTGTCCCCACACAGTCTAAAGCTGGACATAGATAGTAGGAAAAGTCTTAGAAAAATGTGTACATTCTCAGAACATTCGTTTGTTGTTCAAAAGATTTTGTTTGCTTTTAGACCCCACACTGAAGTGCTTTTCAGGCGCTTTTGTCTTCTGTCACATGACATACTTTTGTCACGTGACCTTAAAAAAAGCGCACCGCTAAAGCGGCGCAAAAGCTCCGCAAATTGCTGAGGTTTTATGGGCAGTTTTTGAGCGCCTCAATGTGAAAGGGATCTTAATTATTTGATTTTGTAAAGAATGGACTTTACCAAACGAAAACCACATACACTGTTAAAAGTTCCTTCATTAGAGAAAAACTTACCATCCTCTTCCTTCAAATTTTCTTGTCACTGCGGTCGAAAACGAACACCGATTTGACCCCACTAATGATTAGAAAAGCAAACACTCTTTCTTGGAACCTTTTTTTCCTCAAGAATATTTGTTCTAAATTCTACCAAACTGGCCAGCTTTAGCTATCCCTCAATAACATTCAATGCAGGAGGGCGGTTTCTACATCTTTAACCCTTTGTAAGGACAGACATAATGAACATCGCTCCCAACTGTCCCTGATTTCGAGGGACTGTCCCTGATTTGGAGCAATGTCCCTCTGTCCCTCTTTCCTCCTCATTTGTGCCTCATTTTGGTCTGATCCATATAGTTGTATATAAAATGCACTTTTTATCTTTCAATAAGTGTTTCCCAGTGCTAAACCTTTCATCTAAATTCTAAATTGCTGCATTTGTAAATGTTAAAAGCCAATATAAAGGAATAGGAGTGGCAAAAAAAGTCCTTGTGGATTTAATTAACCTTTTTTTGGGTTCATTCTCCTTTAAGGGGGTGTGTCAGGGGGCGTGTCCTATGGCTACATATGTTTCCAAGTAGGTGTCCTTCATTCCCATCTCAAAATGTTGGGAGGTATGAATGAAGAACTGTGAACACAGTACAGACAGGGTTATTTATGGTAAGGCCTCATGAACACTGGATGTTATAAAAACGGCAGTAACGTTAGCTGTAGAAAGCTGTAGCTGTTTTTTACAGCTGAAAAACTCCTCTTAAAACTCACTAGTTCTGCTAGTAGTAGCCTTTAGTAAATCAACCTCACTGTGTGCATGGACACACAGGGGTTGATTTACTAAAGGCAAATCCACTCTGCACTACAAGTGCACTGCATGTACACTTGAAAGTGCACTTGGAAGTGCAGTCACTGTAGATCGCTGTAGATCTGAGGCAAAGCTCTGAAATGAGGGGAAGCTCTGCTGATTTTATCATCCAATCATGTGCAAACTAAAATGCTGGTTTTTATTTCCCTTGCATGCCCCCTTAGATCTAGAGCGACTGCACTTCCAAGTGCACTATCAGTGCACTTTTAAGTGCACTTGCAGTGCATAGTCGCCAACAGTCCCGATTTTCCCGGGACAATCCCGAATTTGGGACCCTCGTCCCGATTTAAGTTTATCCCAATAATTTTCCCGGGGTTTTGACTTTGTCCCAAGAAAATCGGGAATGTTTTTGCTAAAAGACGGCAGCGGCTACACAAACATGGCTGCCACTGCCACCACGAGTGTTATCTGCCCTTGTGTTCAGTGCAGAGGAGAGGGGCAGCCAATCGGCTTCTTTTTTCAGTGTAGAAAATTCTATTGTACACTGAGGCCTATTGGCTGCAGGGATTGGCGGCCCCTCCCCGCTCTCCACTGAACACAAGGATGTGATCATCTGCCGCCGTCGCTCCCGCACCTCGTGTGTCAGATGAAATTTTTTTTTTATGTACATTGGGTGTGCTGCCGGGTGAGTACATTGCAGAGCCCGCACAAACTTGAGGTGCACAGACAGTCCTGATGTGAGGTGGGCTCCGCTGGGGACTTCTGGTGTGAGGGGGGCTCCGCTGGGGACTCCTGATGTGAGGGGGGCTCCGCTGGGGACTCCTGATGTGAGGGGGGCTCCGCTGGGGACTCCTGGTGTGAGGGGGCTCCGCTTAGACATGTGCAGGATGAAAAAATTCGTTTAGTTTAGTTTCGTTTCGATTCGTTATTTAACTTCATTCGTTTAGTTAAATTCGTTGCATTCATTACATTCGTTTTCGGAATTCGTTTAGTTTCGTATTCGAATTCGAAAAAATTCGACCGCATTCGAAAAAATTCGACCGCATTCGAAAAAAACTATCAAATTCGAAAAAATTCTAACACATTCGAAAAAAACTGTCAAATTCGAAAAAATTCTACCACATTCGAAAAAACTATCAAATTCGAAAAAATTCTACCACATTCGAAAAAAACTATCAAATTCGAAAAAATTCTACCACATTCGAAAAAAACTGTCAAATTCGAAAAAATTCTACCACATTCGAAAAAAACTATCAAATTCGAAAAAATTCTACCACATTTGAAAAAAACTGTCAAATTCGAAAAAATTCTACCACATTCGAAAAAACTGTCAAATTCGAAAAAATTCTACCACATTCGAAAAAAACTATCAAATTCAAAAAAAATGTTACTACATTTGAAAAAAATATTAAATTCGAAAAAATTCTACCACATTCGAAAAAAACTGTCAAATTCGAAAAATTTCTACCATATTCGAAAAAAACTATAAAATTAAAAAAAAACAATAACTGAATTTGAAAAAGTAAACTATATATAACCATTTTGCGAAATTTGAAATTCGTATAGAATGAAATCGAATTCCAATAGAAAAGATTAGGATAGAATAGAAAGTATAAAAGAATAGCATAGAAAAACAATAGATCAGAATAGAAAAAAATATAATATATTGTATTCTAAGCTTTTCTATTTGAATTCGAATTCATTCTGTACCAAATTCCAATTTTGGAAGATGGTTAAATATATATATTATATTTTTTTTCTATTCTGTTCCATTGTTTTTCTATGCTATTCTTTTCTATTCTATTCTAAACTTTTCTATTCGAATTTGAATTAATTCTATGCGAAATTCGAATTTCGGAAGATGGCTTCTAAAATTAGAATTTCGTATAGAATGAATTCGAATTTGAATAGAAAAGATTAGAATAGAAATAGAATAGACTAGAAAAACAATAGAACAGAAGAGAATAAAATATAATATATATATTTTTTTCTATTCTGTTTCATTGTTTTTCTATGCTATTCTTTTTTATTCTATTCTAAACATTTGAATTCATTCTATACGAAATTCGAATTTCGGAAGATGGCTTCTGAAATTCGAATTTCGTATAGAATGAATTTGAATTTGAATAGAAAAGAATAGACTAGAAAAACAAAAGAACAGAACAGAATAAAATATAATATATATATTATATCTTACTCTATTCTGTTCTATTGTTTTTCTAGTCTATTCTTTCTACTCTATTTTAATCTTTTCTATTCAAATTAATTTTATACGAAATTCGAATTTTGGAAGATGGTTTTATATATATATATATATATATATATATATATATATATATATATATATATAAAAAATTTCTATTCTATTCTATTGTTTTTCTATTATTTTCTATTATATTCTGATCTTTTCTATTTGAATTCAAATTCATTCTATACAAAATTCGAATTTCAGAAAATAGTTATATAGAAATAGAATGAAATCAAATTCTAATAGAAAAGAATAGAATAGAAAAACAATAGAACAGAATAGAAAGAAATATTTTATATATATATAAAAATAAATAAAACCATCTTCCGAAATTGGAATTTTTTACAGAATGAATTCGAATAGAAAAGATTAGAATAGAATATTTTATATTTTTTTCTATTCTGTTCTATTGTTTTTCTATGCTATTCTTTTATATTATTTTCTGTTCTATTCTAATCTTTTCTATTTGAATTCATTCTGTACCAAATTCCAATTTCGGAAGATGTGTGTGTATATATATATATATATATATATATATATATATATTTTTTTTTTTTTTTTCTATTCTGTTCTATTGTTTTTCTGTTCTAGTCTTTTCTATTAGAATTCGATTTCATTCTATTTCATTCTGTTTCTGTATAACCATTTTTGGAAATTCAAATTTCGTATAGAATGATTTCGCATTCAAATAGAAAAGATTAGAATAAAATAGAAAAGAATAGAAAAGAATAGAAAAACAATAGACCAGCATAGAAAAAAAATAAAAATAAAAAAAATATATATAAATATATATACCGTATTTATCGGCATATAACACGCACTTTTTTCCCCTTAAAATCAGGGGAAAATCATGGGTGCGTGTTATACGCCGATCCCTTGCGATCCTGAGCTGACAGATCTTCAAAATCGCCGACCGCGATTTGAAAATGGCGCCGAAATACACAGAGCCGGTCCTCGGCTCTTCTCGGCCACTTTCGGCTTCACTGGAGTGCCGCCCGAACCTAGCCGAGTGTACTCGGCTAGGTTCGGATAGCTCCGCTCACAGTCACGCCCATCCCGGGCGGGACTACGAGTGGAGCCGAAAGTGAACGAGAGCCGCCGAGAAGAGCCGAGGACTGGCTCTGTGTATTTTGGCGCCGGCGGCACCATTTTCAAATCGCGGTCGGCGATTTTGAAGCTCAGGATCGCAAGGGGATCACAGGATTTTCAAACTGCGAGCTGCAAGGCTGCACTGGGGCAAGGCTGCACTGGGGCAAGGCTGCACTGGGATAAGGCTGCAATGGACACTGGGAAGGCTGCACTAACAAGGCTGCACTGGGGCAAGGCTGCACTGAGAAGGCTGCAATGATGGGCATTTAAATGTAAGTTTTTTTCCCTTAAACTTCCCTCCTAAAAGTTTTTTTTCCTTAAAATTCCCTCCTAAACTTGGGGTGCGTGTTATACGCCAGTGCGTGTTATACGCCGATAAATACGGTAATTTTTTTGTATTATTCTCTTCTATTTTTTTTATGCTTTTCTTTTCTATTATTTTATATTCTATAATAGTCTTTTCAATTCAAATTCATTCTATACGAAATTCGAATTTCGGAACATGGCTTCTGAAGTTTGAATTTCTTATAGAATGAATTCGAATTAGAACAGAAAATAATAGAAAAGAATAGACTAGAAAAACAATAGAACAGAATAGAAGAAAATATAATATATATATAAATTATATATTATATTTTCTTCTATTCTGTTCTATTGTTTTTCTAGTCTATTCTTTTCTATTATTTTCTATTCTATTCTAATCTTTTATATTCAAATTTGATTTCGGTCTATATGAAATTCGAATTTTGGAAGATGTTTTATATATATATATATATATATATATATATTTATATATATATATATATATATATATATATAATTTTCTATTCTGTTTCATTGTTTTTCTATGCTATTCTTTTCTATTCTATTCTAAACTTTTCTATTCGAATTTGAATTCATTCTATACGAAATTCGAATTTCGGAAGATGGCTTCTGAAAGTGGAATTTCGTATAGAATAAATTCGAATTTGAATAGAAAAGATTAGAATAGAAAATAATAGACTAGACAAACAATAGAACAGAATAAAATATAATATATATAATTTTTTGTATTCTGTTCTATTGTTTTTCTAGTCTTTTCTCTTCTACTGTTCTAATCTTTTCTATTCAAATTCAAATTCATTTTATAAGAAATTAAAATTTCGGAAGATGGTTTTATATATATATATATATATATATATATATATATATATATATATATATATATATATATATATATATATATATATATATATATATATATATATATATATATATATATATATAAAACCATCTTCTTCCGAAATTTAAATTTCTTATAATATGAATTCGAATTTGAATAGAAAAGATTAGAATAGAGTAGAAGAGAAAAGACTAGAAAAACAATAGAACAGAATAGAATAAATTATATATATTATATTTTATTCTGTTCTGTTCTATTGTTTGTCTAGTCTATTATTTTCTATTCTAATCTTTTCTATTCAAATTCGAATTCATTCTATACGAAATTCCACTTTCAGAAGCCATCTTCCGAAATTCGAATTTCGTATAGAATGAATTCAAATTCGAATAGAAAAGTTTAGAATAGAATAGAAAAGAATAGCATAGAAAAACAATGAAACAGAATAGAAAATTATATATGTATATATATATATATATATATATATATATATATATATATATATATATATATATATATATATATATATAACATTTTTCAAAATTCGAATTTCATATAGACCGAAATCAAATTTGAATGTAAAAGATTAGAATAGAATAGAAAATAATAGAAAAGAATAGACTAGAAAAACAATAGAACAGAATAGAAGAAAATATAATATATATATTATATTTTCTTCTATTCTGTTCTATTGTTTTTCTAGTCTATACTTTTCTATTATTTTCTGTTCTAATCTTTTCTATTCAAATTCAAATTCATTCTATACGAAATTCAAACTTCAGAAGCCATGTTCCGAAATTCGAATTTCGTATAGAATGAATTTGAATTTGAATTGAAAATACAATTATAGAATATAAAATAATAGAAAAGAAAAGCATAAAAAAAACATATATATATATATATATATATATATATATATATATATATATATATATATATATATATATACATATTCTATTGCTTTATTATTTTATATTCTACCTTATTGTTTTTTTTAGAAAAACGTTTTCTATTTTTTTTTAATTTGATTATGTTTTCGAATTCGATTCGAATATGTTTTCGAATTCGATTCGAATATGGTTTCGAATTCAATTCGTATATATTTTCGAATTCGATTCGAATATGTTTTCGAATTCGATTCGAATATGTTTTCGAATTCGATTCGAATTCGTTCGTTTTTTTTCGGATTCGTTTAAATTCTTTACTTTTGTCATTCGGAAATTCGGATGCATCCGAATTTCCGAATAATGAAAAATTCGTCCGAATTTCGATTCGGAACGAAACGCAATGCACATGCCTAGCTCCGCTGGGGACTCCTGGTGTGAGGGGGGGCTCCGCTGGGGACTCCTGGTGTGAAGGGGGCTCCGCTGGGGACTCCTGGTGTGAGGGGGTCTCCACTGGGGACTCCTGGTGTGAGGGGGGCTCCGCTGGGGACACCTGATGTAAGGGGGCTCTGCTGGGGACACCTGATGTGAGGGGGCTCTGCTGGGGACTCCTGGTGTGAGGGGGGCTCCGCTGGGGACTCCTGATGTGAAGGGGGGCTCCGCTGGGGACTCCTGATGTGAGGGGGGCTCCGCTGGGGACTCCTGATGTGAGGGGGGCTCCGCTGGGGACTCCTGGTGTGAGGGGGGTTCCGCTGGGCACTCCTGATGTGAGGGGGGGCTCCGCTGGAGACTTCTGGTGTGAGGGGGGCTCCGCTGGGGACTCCTGATGTGAGGGGGGATCCTCTGGGGACTCCTGATGTGAGGGGGGCTCCGCTGGGAACTTCTAGTGTGAGGGGGCTCCGCTGGGAACTCCTGATGTGAGGGGGCTCCGCTGGGGACTCCTGGTGTAAGGGGGGCTCCACTGGGGACTCCTGATGTGAGGGGGGCTCCGCTGGGGACTCCTGGTGTGAGGGGGGGCTCCGCTGGGGACTCGTGGTGTGAGGGGAGGCTCCGCTGGGGACTCGTGGTGTGAGGGGGGCTCCGCTGGGGACTCCTGGTGTGAGGGGGGGCTCTGCTGGAGACTCCTGGTGTGAGGGGGACTCCACTGGGGACTCCTGATGTGAGGGGGGGCTCCACTGGGGACACCTGATGTAAGGGGGGCTCCGCTGGGGACATCTGATGTAAGGGGGGGCTCCACTGGGAACACCTGATGTAAGGGGGGGCTCCGCTGGGGACACCTGATGTAAGGGGGGCTCCGCTGGGGACATCTGATGTAAGGGGGGCACAGATGGAGACATCTGATGTAAGAGGGGCTCCACTGGGGACACCTGATGTAAGGGGGGCTCCGCTGGGGACACCTGATGTAAGGGGGGCTCTGCTGGGGACATCTGATGTAAGGGGGGGCTCCGCTGGGGACATCTGATGTAAGGGGGGCTCCGCTGGGGCACCTGATGCAAGGACAGACTCTGCTGGGGGCACCTGATGCAAGGACGGACTCTGCTGGGGGCACCTGATGCAAGGACAGACTCTGCTGGGGGCACCTGATGCAAGGACGGACTCTGCTGGGACACCTGTTGCAAGGACGGATTCTGCTGGGACACCTGATGCAAGGACGGTTGGCTAGTGGCAGGCAACATGGCAGGTGACACGCTCAGGGATCCCACTAATTCAGCATTATGGTGAGTTGAATGATTTCATTTTATATTACAATGTAATAATAGAAATAATGCACTTCAATCATCCTGACACCATAACAACCATGGTGGCGGGGATGATTGAAGTGCTAACACCAGGTGTTTGGAGTATCTTTATCTGCTGATTGTTAAACTTTCTAGAATACATATATTTCCATTGTTGTGTAGGATCTGGGCCTGCTGTCCCTCCATCCCTCTCCCCCCCTTTCCCTCTCCATCCCTCATTCATCTCAGACTCTAACCACATCCCCTTTGAGCCACGGCCATTTAAGACACACCCACTGCTTCGCTAAACCACGGCCACTTTTCACAGCGGCGCGCTTTGCGCTGCATTTTCACTTTTCCCCTATGCCACGCCCACAAATGCATGCCCCGCCCCCTGGTTATAACAAGACCCCGTCTACAGCCAAAAAAGTGTCCCTAAAATTTTTTTTACAATGTTGGCAACTATGGCAGTGCACTTGTAGTGCAAAGTGGATTTGCCTTTAGTAAATAACCCCCATAGGATAACATGCTGGAAAGTTTACTGGCTGCAGAAAAAAACGTCTGAAGCCAAAAACAGCAGCTACAAAACCGTCCAGTGTGCATGAGGCCTTAACGTTACTCTGCAGCCCCCTCCCACCATTACAAAGCATGTAAAGTGTTTTAAGCAAGCAAATAGCATTTAAAAAGGTAACTAACAGTTATGCAATGTTAATGAAAACAATTAAAAAATATACAGTAGATGTTAACCCAATTTGGCTGTAAAAGGTGAAATACACTTTAACCACTTCAGCCCTGGATGGATTTACCCCCTTCCTAACCAGAGCCTTTTTTTGCGATTCTGCACTGCGTCGCTTTAGCTGACAATTGCGCGGTCGTGCGACGTTGTACCCAAACAAAATTGACGTCCCTTTTTTCCCACAAATAGAGTTTTCTTTTGGTGGTATTTGATCACCTCTGCGGTTTTTATTTTTTGCACTATAAACAAAAAAAGAGTGACAATTTTGAAAAAAAAAAAAAAACAATATTTTTAACTTATTGCTATAATAAATATCCCCCCAAAAAAGAAAAAAAAAATTTTTTTTCCTCAGTTTAGGCCGATATGTATTCTTCTACATATTTTTGGTAGAAAAATCGCAATAAGCGTATATTGATTGGTTTTCACAAAAGTTATAGCGTCTACAAAATGGGGGATAGATTTATGGCATTTTTATTATAAATTTTTTTTTTTACTAGTAATGGTGGCGATCTGCGATTTTTATTGGTACTGCGACATTATAGCGGACACATCGGACACTTTTGACACTAGTTTGGGACCATTGTCATTTATACAGCGATCAGTGCTATAAATAGCCACTGATTACTGTATAAATGACGCTGGCAGGGAAGGGGTTAAACACTAAACACTAAGGGGCGATCAAGGGGTGAAGTGTGTCCCAGGGAGTGATTCTGTGGGGGGATGGGCTACCACTGAAATGACAGCGATCACTGCTCCCGATGACAGGGAGCAATAAATCCCTGTCATGTCACTAGGCAGAACAGGGAAATGCCTTGTTTACATAGGCATCTCCACGTTCTGCCTCTCCGTCTCACGATCGCGGGCCACCGCCAAACATCGAGTTCGATAGACCCGCGGGCACACTCCTTCAAGGCGGCAAATTCAAAGGGACGTACAGGTACGCCCATTTGCCTGTACGAGCCATTCTGCCGACGCATATGTGTGTGCAGAGGTCGGCAAGTGGTTAACTACTTGCTTGACCACCAGAAGTACATTTGCTGTTGGTGGGCGGCTCCCCCAGGCTCAGCGACATACTTGTAAAAAAAAAAAAAAAATATATATATATATATATATATATATATTATTTTTTAATTTTCCAAAAAATGATGACAAAAAAATGACACCTAAAAAAAACTTGTGATGCCTCTTACTAAATACCTTGGCTTGTCTTCTTTACAAAAGGGGTCATTTGGGGGGTATTTGTATTATCCTGGCATTTTAAGGGCCTCAGGAAATGAGTTTGGCCGTCAGTACATCAGGATCAACCACGTTTCAAATATATATATCATAGTTTGTAGACACTATAACTTTCACACAGACTAAATAATATTCACTGATTTGGATTATTTTTTACTAAAGTAATGTAGAAGAATACGTGTTGGTCTAAATGTATGAAGAATGAGAAGGAGGGCACAAGCATATGGGCACGACAACATGGGCATGCGTTTGCCCTTCCCTTTCTTAATGTAAAAAAAAAAAATTATGTTCACATATTATAGGGTAATACCACTTTAAATATACAAAATAGAAACAAGTAGAAAACGGGAACAAGGAGACTGGGATATGCATCATGTGACCTCTGGGAAATTCCCAGAAGGTCACGTGATGCAATTGGAAAATTCTAGAACTGGGGCTTCTTATAAATAGGATCCTGCTCTGAGGTACACTCTGGGTCTGTCATAGCTGAAGAAGCTCCCTAACCCCCCTCCCTTGTCGCCAAGGCACGTTTATGTGGTTCGTCACCCTTTTATGGAAAGGGGGGACTGGTATTTATGATTCATGAGATTTGTGCTTGAGCCGTTTTATGGCTGAGCAAAGTTTTATTTTGCAGATTAATAAAGTTCAAGGAAATTTAATAATAAATATTATATTTATATGAAGTTGTTATTCATCGAAAATTTTATTTAAAACCAATAAATGTGCCGCGCCATAATTTTGCCACTCAATGGTGTCTGTGTTATTTATTTGGTAAATTTAAGTTAGACTATAAATAAGGGAGAAAGTGCAATCTTCATTCCCAAGATTATTTGTTTGCAAAGTTTTCATTTTTCCATTTATATAGCAAAAAATAAAAAACCCAGTGATGATTAAATACCACCAAAAGAAAGTTCTATTTGTGTGAAAAAATAATATAAATTTCATTTGAGTACAGTGTTGCATGACCGAGCTATTGCCAGTTATCAGCTTGCCGACCAGCCACCGTCACTATACGGCGGCAGGTCGACTCGTTCCCACAAATCGCCGTAGCTGTACAGCGGTCCCTTTAACAGCTACCGCGGGTGCTCTGCCTGTGGCGCGCATGCCCGCCGTGTGGATGCGCATGGCCGGCGGACGCGATGTTCACTGGCCACCCACGATCGCTCCACAGAGAGCCAGAACGGGGATCTGTCAATGTAAACAAACAGATCCCCTTTCTGACAGGGGAGTTCAGAGTGATCTTCTGTTCCTAGTGATTAGCAATAGCGATCTCTCTGTACTCCCATTAAGTCCCCTCCCCCCACACTTAGGAATACCTCCCAGGGAACACATTTAACCCCTTGATCACCCCCTAGTATTAACCTCTTCCCTGCCAGTGATATTTACACAGTAATATAGTAGTATATTTAGTTTTGTTTTAGTTTTAACTTACCTAACAATATGTATCCATTGTCTGTTCTACAACTGTTTCAGTGATTGCGGGCTACTATGTAACTTATGTTGTAAATGATCAAATACTTTTGGAGGTTATATACCCATTTAGTTGTATGGTAGATAATACAACATGAATAAACAGTATTTCCCATTCACTTGACTGTGCTTCATATAAAGTCTCACCACTTGCTCTCAATTTTAATCAATGATAGGGATGGAGGCAGTTACCCCTTTGGTTCCTGCCTCATTTAAAGTCCCAAAATTTTAGGCATATTTATTATAGCAAAAAGTAAAAAATAGTTGTTTTTTTTCAAAATTGTCGGTCTTTTTTTGTTCATAGTGCAAAAAAAAAGGGGGGGGGGTCAAATACCACCAAAAGAAAGCTCTATTTGTGGGAAAAAAAGGACATCAATTCAGTGCCGTGTCGCAAAAAATGACCTGGTTATTAGGGGGGCAAATCTTCCGGTCCCTAAGTTAAGTAGCGCAGGGCTAAATAGCAAAAAAATGCCCTGGTCATAAAGAGGGTAAAACCTTCCGGAGGTCAACTAGTTAAGCACAGTGGTAATGCCGGTGTGATTAGCAGTAGGGATGGGCCGAACGGAACCCTGTTCGGCTTGTACCAGAACTTCTGAACACCGCGAAAGTTCGGACCCGAATAACGGACCACATTAAAGCCATTGGGACCCGAACATCAAAAGTCAAAAGTGCCCATTTTGAAGGCTTATATGTAATTGGGCATACAATGATTATAGGGGTCCGGGTCCTGCCCTGGGGGACATGTATCAATAAAAAAAAAAAAAAGTTTGTGATTTTGTGTGTAATTTTTAAATGAGCAGAGATTTTTTGATTTTCAAAGTGAAAGCATGAAAATGAAAAATTCCTTCCAATATAGTGCCTGGGGGGTCTCCTTAGTCTACCTGTAAAGTGGAAGATCTGTACCATGTCCATGTCCTGCAGCAATAATTGCATTTATAAAGCCCCCAAAAAATGACATTTTCCCTGCAAGCTTTCTTTATTTTGCTCAGCAACAGCTGGGGAGCCAGTGTGTATGATGAGGTCACAATGTAGTGCACTGGGAACAAGATTAGAGTTTTTTTGGATACATTCTGGTGTCACTTTGACTTTGGATAGAAGTAACGGGTGTGTAAAAATTGGTCTTTGGGTGTCGGTGGCGCCTTCCCACTTTAACCCTATAGAGCAGGGATATGCAATTAGCGGACCTCCAGCTGTTGCAAATCTACAAGTCCCATCATTCCTCTGCCTCTGGGTGTCATGCTTGTGGCTGTCAGAATCTTGCTAGGCCTCATGGGACTTGTAGTTCTGCAACAGCTGGAGGTCCGCTAATTGCATATCCCTGCTATAGAGGTACTCTTGATGAAAGCAAGAATTGGTCTTGCTGTAAAAAATTGCAATGATATGCACCTGTCAAACAGGTGCAGAAAATGTACTCTTTGGGTGTCGGTGGCGCCTTCCCACTGTAACCCTATAGAGGCACTCTTGATGAAAGCAAGAATTGGCCTTGCTGTAAAAAATTGCAATGATATGCACCTGTCGAACAGGTGCTGAAAAATTGGTCTTTGGGTGTTAATTGTGCCCATGAAAGCTACTGTATAACAAAAACATTCTTAAAGATGAAATGATTGAATACCCTCAAAGCTAGGCAGCCGGAAAGTCCTGCAGAGATTCCACATCTCAAAAAGACTTAATCAGTGATATCGGCATCAGGGGCTTCATAGCTAATAATCCAGGACTGATTCATTTTATAAAAGTCAAACGGTCCACGGAGTCTGTGGACAGACGCGTTCTATGATCAGTAACGAAACCTCCTGCAGCACTGAATGCCTGTTCTGAAAGCATGTCGGATGCAGGGCGGCCCAACAACTCAATAGCATACTGGGCAAGTTCTGGCTAGTGGTCTATTCTCCCATAGCAACAGCCATTTAGAGGTGTGTAAAAAAATTTTTTTTCCAAATGTTTATTTTTTTTTTTCTTAGGCATATTCATGAATTTTTTTTTTTTTTGGGTGGAACACCACTTTAATGATCAGCCAATGGCGTGGGGAAAAAAAGCAGAGGTGGCCTGAGCCTGTAGTCGTGCCGTACTGGCCCAGATATTTGTTGACGGCCCTCTGCTATATAGCCGCTGAAGCATTCGCAAATTTGAGTTCCACCTGGTGGGCATGTCAAAAATCAGGCGGTTTATGGACAGGTGGAATTCCCGCTGAATTTCAGCCAACCGAGCACTGGCTGTGTATGACCATCTGAAATGGCTACAGACTCTTCTGGCCTGTTTTAGTACATCTTGCAACCCTGGGTACGTACTTAGGAAATGCTGCACCACCAAATTGAGTACATGTACCAGGCATGGCACATGTGTCAACTTTCCCTGTCTAAGGGAGGACAGGAGGTTTGAGCCATTATCGGACACCACCATTCCAGGCTCTAGCTAGCGTGGTGTGAACCACCTCTGGGCCTGTCCCTGCAGAGCTGCAAGAATATCTGCTCCAGTGTGGTTCCTGTCCCCTAAACACAACGGCTGAAACACTGCATGGCACCTTTTAGCCTGGCTCTGGGAATAACCATTTGAACGCTTAGGGAGTACCTGATGTTCATAGGACAATTCTGCAGAGGAGGTCATGGAGGTGGTGGAGGAGGAGAAAGAGGAGAAGGGGGTAGAGCTCACAGGTCTGGCATCATCACCACCAGCTGTATGGAGACGTGGGGGCACAACAAGCTGCAGCACCGAGCCCTGTCCTGCACCCTTTCAAGTTGCAAGCAGCATTAACCAGTATGCTCTGAACTAAATATATCGTCCCTGCCCATGCTTGCTGGACCATGTGTCAGCAGTAATGTGGATTTTACAGCTGACTGCCTTGCCCAACGATGCCAGAACATTCCCTTCCGCGTGATGGTAGAGAGATGGAATGGCCTTACGTGAAAAGTAGTAGCGACTGGGAACCTGCCATTGTGGTACAGCACATTTGCGAATTCACGGAAGGGGGCAGAATCCACCAGGCTGAAAGGCAGAAGTTGGAGAGCCAACAGCTTTGACAAGCTTGCATTCAGACACTGGGCTGGGACGCAGGGACTGTATTTTTTTTCCACTGCAGCAGATGGGGCAGAGAAATTTGCCGGCTACAGTCTACAGCTGGTGGTGTGCTGCTGGCAGATGTGCTGCTAGGATCTGGGAAACCCTGTGCTATACCATCATCCCTGTCAGTGGAGGCTGCTGAAAGGTAATGACTCGGTATTGCAGGGCCAGCCTGAAGTGGGTAAGGAGGAGGAGGACAGATTTGTGCACCTTTTGTGTGGCTTTTAGGTGCTCTTGTCAATGTGCTGAGTGGTTGGACTTTAAATGCCTTGTTAGGCATGTGGTACCCAAATGGTTGGTGTTTTTGCCACCTTTGATGTGCCTGAGACACAGTTTGCAGATAGCAACAGTGCGATCTGCTGCAGATGTGCTGAAAAAGGCCCAGACAGCTGAGCTTTGGGGAGAGGGCCAGGAGATAACAGCTGTAGAATGTGATGGAATACGGTAGCTGCTCTCTACTCTTTCTTGATGTTGGCCTCCTTGGAGTTGGGCCGCCTCATCTTGATGTTGGGCCGCCTTGGGCCATTCCATCAGTTTCCTCATCTGCTCTATCTGGCACCCAAGTTGCATCAGTGACTTCATCATCATTATCATCTCCATCTCCTCCATCTTCATCATTACCACTGGAGACAACTTGGCAATACACTGCAGCTTGGGGAACATGAATGCCAATTTGTCTACCTCTCTCTAGGCTCATGTTCCTGTCATCCTCAACCTCAGAACCAACATCTGAATCCAGTAATGGCTGGGCATCATCAAGGAGAAAATTGCTGATGCTGTGGTCAAATAACTCAGCTGACTCCTCAATGGCTGATGTTGGGGCTATGACAGGAATAGATGTATACAAGGAGGCAGGTTTATCCAATCTGGCAACTGCAGGGGACTGCACACTTGTCTCTACTTGCATGACAG
Organism: Aquarana catesbeiana; assembly: GCF_042186555.1. Taxonomy (NCBI): domain Eukaryota; kingdom Metazoa; phylum Chordata; class Amphibia; order Anura; family Ranidae; genus Aquarana; species Aquarana catesbeiana. Next base: position 365,108,409 of record NC_133329.1, read on the forward strand.
AGGATGAGGAGGATGAGGAAGGTTTAGTAAGCCAGTCCACCAACTCCTCTAAATGTTGTGGCTGGATAGCACGGGCAAACTCACTAAACAGAGGAAATGATGCCCTGCCTGAGGAATGACCACCACATCCACCTTTGCCTGTGGACAAATGTGTTGCTGGCCCCCTTACAGTGCCAAGGGAACGTCTGCCTTTCCTTGTTGTCCTCTCAGACATTATTGGGAGGGAGGGGGCGGTGCTTATAAGCAAATGCAAAGAAAAAGTTGAAATCTGTACGTAGATGCACTTTAATCAATGTAAAGAGGTGTTTGGTTCACTTTAATTTGAGTACTCACACTACACAGACACACTCCATTGATACACTATAATATACTGCAATATAATGTGCCAAACGCACAGTGACACACAGAACTATATGGCGTTAAACTGGCAGTACCGCACACAGAACTATATGGCGTTAAACTGACAGTAACGCACACAGAACTATATGGCGTTAAACTGCCAGTAACGCACGCGAAACTATATGGCGTTAAACTGGCAGTAACTCACGCAAAACATTATGGCGTTAAACTGGGAGTAACGCACGCAAAACTATATGGCGTTAAACTGGCACTAACGCACACAGAACTACATGGCGTTAAACTTGCAGTAAAGCACACATAACAATATGGCGTTAAACTGGCAGTAACACACGCAAAACTATATGGCGTTAAACTGGCAGTAAAGCATGCACAACAATATGGCGTTAAACTGGCAGTAATGCACGCAAAACGATATGGCGTTAAACTGGCAGTAACGCACACAAAGCAATATGGCGTTAAACTGGCAGTAACACACGCAAAACTATATGGCGTTAAACTGGCAGTAAAGCACGCAAAACAATATGGCGTTAAACTGGCAGTAACGCACGCAAAACGATATGGCGTTAAACTGGCAGTAACGCACACAAAACAATATGGCGTTAAACTGGCAGTAACACATGCAAAACTATATGGCGTTAAACTGGCAGTAAAGCATGCAAAACAATATGGCGTTTAACTGGCAGTAATGCACGCAAAACGATATGGCGTTAAACTGGCAGTAACGCACACAAAACGATATGGCGTTAAACTGGCAGTGACGCACACAGAACTATATGGTGTTAAACTGGCAGTAACGCACAAAACTATATGGCGTTAAACCGGCAGTAAAGCACGCAAAACGGTATGGTGTTAAACTGGCAGTAACGCACACAGAAGTGAATGGCGTTAAACTGGCAGTAATGCAATCAAATAGACGGTGTTCAACCGTCACTACACTGACGCTATCTGAACTGTCCTTACTCTAGCTATACACTAATGTCAAGATTACTGACACGGTCTCACTACACTACACTGAAACTATATGAGCTGTCCCTACTCTACACTAATGTATGTATGAATGACACGGTCTCACTACATTACAGTGAAACTATCTGAGCTGTCCCTACTCTAGCTGCACACTATGCAAAGCTGAATTATGGTCCTCCTCACTACACTCACACTATCCCTAGACTGACACTAAACTAATAATTTACACTGATAATTGAAGCAAAATAGCATATAGTATAGCACACTAACTAACTGATAGCACTGAACAGAGCCCTGTTCTATCTCTCTCCACACTGAAATCATACTGAAAATGGCTGCCATTGAAAGAATACTTTTATACTGTGGGGTGGGAATGAGCCATGATTGGATAAAGTCATGATGACAGTGTCCAATCATGACTCTGACAGTGCTCTGTGCACTGATTGGCTGAAGCTTTCACTTCAGCCAATCAGGGCTTGCAATGCACTGTTCAGCTCCGCAATGCATTGTGGTCGGTTCGGGGGGGCCGAACAAATGGTCGAACGACCCATTTGTTCGACTGTTCGCCGAACAACCGTACAAAGAAAGTTCGGCCCAAAGTTATGCTCGGGCCAAACCGTTCACCCATCCCTAATTAGCAGTTCATTGAGAAAAGCACAATGTGGCTGATTTACTAACTTGAGTCTTGTTCCCTTCCAAAACCTAATCAGGTTTATGGGAAATTAAAAAAATCTTCTCTGAGCTTGACTGGCTATATCAAGTGCTCCCCGGCTAAGGTGTAAATGACTCTTTTAGTAAATCAGCACAGCATTCACAATATTATAAATACGGTAAATACTTGTTCATTCTGCAGCATTCTCTCCTCTTCATAAATAATGTGATTTTTCACATAAATTTCACTAAATAATAATGGCTTTATTACATCTCTATAAATACGCAGTTCTGATTTTATTTTTTTCTAAACTGCACAGTGTACTTGCCAAAAATAATTACACCTTTCTATGCAATACCTATAAATGGAATCAACTAAGCAAGCCGTGAATAACAGCAATTAGTATCTATTGCATGAATGTAAATGCTCTTCTCAGGCTAAATTTATAAGACTCCCTGTGACATGTGCGGAGCCAAGCTAATGTGTCGCAGCGGCAAATATGTGGTTGAATATTCATGAGGGGGATGGAAGGGAAGGTTTTTACTAGCAAAACATTTGTGTCAAATGCTCACCTAAAGGCAAATATCGTCTGTACAACCCCACTCTGGTTCATTAAAAGTGTATATAAAGTCAAAACAATTGTTTATTTTTCGGGCGTGGAAGGGTTAGAACCTCTCTCAGGTCTCCCCTGATGGGGAGATTCTTCCTCTATCTATTTGTCCTGCTAACTATTATTACTGGGGCTGAAAGTGATGAAAAATCCAAACATTTTTCAATCAGGGCACCTGATCCCACTGACAACTGTAAAAGAAGGAATACATAGCTCCCAACTGTCCCTGATTTTGAGCGACTGTCCCTGATTAGGAGCAATGTCCCTCTGTCCCTCTTTCCTCCTCACTTGTCCCTCATTTTGGTCTGATCTATATAGTTGTATATAAAATGCACTTTTTATCCTACAAAAACGGTTTCCCAGTGCTAAACCTTTCATCCAAATTCTAAATTGCTGCATTTGTAAATTTTAAAAACCAATATAAAGGAATAGTAGTGGTTAAAAAAAAGCCTTTGTGGATTTAATTAACCTTTTTTTTTTGGTTAATTCTCCTTTAAGGGGGTGTGACAGGGGGCGTGTCCTATGCCTTCATACATTTGCTAGTAGGTGTCCCTCATTCCCATGTCCAAATCAGGGACAGTTGGGAACTATGCATTCTGTCAGTAGGGAAGGTATTGCTCCTGTATTCCTGCAAAGCAGAAACATAGATCAATGCCTTCCCATAGTACAAGCACTTCACCCACAGTGAGAAAGCACAGGCTAGGCACACAGTTAACCCCTTGATCACCCCTGATGTTAACCTCTTCTCTGCTAGTGTCATTAGTACAGGGCATTGCACTGAATTAGTGTCACTGGTTCCCAAAAAGTGACAAAAGTGTCAGTTAGTGTCCGATTTGTCCGCTGCATTATCGCAGTCCCGCTGTAAGTCTCTGATCGCCACCATTACTAGTAAAATAAATAACGGGTGGCACAGTGGTGTAGTGGGTAGCACTCTCGCCTAGCAGTAAGAAGGGTTGCTGGTTCGAATCCTGACCACAACACTACCTGCCTGGAGTTTGCATGTTCTCCCTGTGCCTGCGTGGGTTTCCTCCAGGTACTCCGGTTTCCTCCCACACTCCAAAGACATGCTGGTAGGTTAATTGGATCCTGTCTAAATTGTCCCTAGTATGTATGAATGTGAGTTAGGGACCTTAGATTGTAAGCTCCTTGAGGGTGTAGGGACTGATGTGAATGTATAATGTATATGTAAAGCGCTGCGTAAATTGACGGCACTATATAAGTACCTGAAATAAATAAATAAATAAACTAGAAATATCCCATAGTTTGTAGATGCTATAACTATTGCGCAATCAATACACACTTATTGGGATTTTTTTTACCAAAAATATGTAGCAGAATACATATTGGCCTAAATTGATGAAGGAATTTGATTTTTCTATTTTTTTATCAGATATGTTTTATTGCAGAAAGTGATTCAAAATATTGTTTGTTTTTTTCAAAATTCTCGGTCTTTTTTGTTTATAGCACAAAAATAAAAACCACAGAGGTGATCAAATACCACCAAAATAAACACTATTTGTTGGAAAAAAAGGACATAATTAATTTTTGGGTACAGTCTCGCACGACCGCGCAATTGTCAGTTAAAGTGGAATTCTGTCTGCAGAAAAAATGTTTTAAGTCAGTAGCTACAAATACTGCAGCTGCTGTCTTTTAAAATAAGGACACTCACCTGTCCCAGGGAGCCGGCGATGTCCTCACCAGAAGCCGACCCGTCCCTCGGCTCCCATGTGGAGGCGCTGGCATCTTAAGTAAGGGAATCAGGAAGTGAAGCCTTGCGGCTTCACAGCCTGGTTCCCTACTGCGCATGTGCCAGTCTTGCTGTGCGTTCTGACTGGTCCCTGCTGTCTTCTGGGGGCTGGACATGGCGTAGATCGCTGAGAATACTGCAGCGATCTTTCGCCGGAAGTGGGAGCAAATACCTGGATTAGACAGTTATAGATTCACAAATCTATGAAGAAATGTGAATTTACAGGATATGCTTTATAACAGAAAGTAGAAAATATTGTTTTGCTTTTTTTTTTAGAATTTTCAGTCTTTTTGGTTTAGTTAGCAAAGAACTAAAAAACCCAGTGGTGGTCAAATACCACCAAAAGAAAGCTGTAGAGTCTATTATATCCCTCAAAAATAGTTTTCTCGTCAACCTTCACCTAATTGCCCTTTGTTGTAATATGCATATGGACACATTAATTCATATCTTATGGCATTGTCCTAAACTATTTCAGTATTGAAAAGATATATTTTGAAATTTATCCAAACTTTGTTCAATGCAATTCCTGATCCTAAACTTGCCCTGTTCCGGAGTACTGGCCATTATTCTCTCAGAAAATTTTCTTTACTTGTTTGTTATTTCTTGCTTGATTTCTGAACATTGGCTATCCTGCAACCTGCCAGCTTGTGTTCAGTGGTGCACGGCGGTAAATGCTGTGCTGGATATAGAGCGACTTGTTTATAAGTACAAGGATTGTATGAATACATTTAATAAGATCTGGTTTTCTTGGTTATCCTCTCTTTGCTTCTGTCGATATTGTTACTGCACTATGATGGGTCTATGGTGCGGAATTTAATTAAATTACTGATTGTTCTGTAATGTTAAACATTTCTAAGCGATGACTGCTATATATCGAAGCAAATTATTGTTATTGTTAAATTTATTTATCTATTTAAAATAATTTTATTTTTTATTTTCTTCTTCTTTTTTTTTTTTTTTGTTTTGTAAAGATATTTGTGATGTGCTTTGTTTGTTTATGTGTAAGAAAAAAAAACTCAATAAAAAGTATTTGATTGAAAAAAAAGCTCTATTTGTGTGAAAAAAAAAAAGTAAATTTAATTTGCATACAGAACTGTACATTGCCAGTTAAAGTAGCACGGTGCCGAATAGCAAAACATTGCCTGGTCATGAAGGGGGTAAAACCTTCCTGAGATCAAGTGGTTAACAAAAGCAATGCAATAAATAGGTGTCCATTTCCAATGTTTTTGAATCTTTACCTTCCTTGATGTTCTGATTGTATACAAGCTCAGAGCTCCTGGACATAAAAACATTCCATATGCAGAATTTCTCTGGGCTGATTCATGCTTCCTGACTCTGATCAGATATTTTCTCCCACTGACTTTGCTGGGTTTGAGCATCTGGACTTTGCTTAGTAACCAAGCTGCATTGATTCTCTATGCTCAGGATGGAGCCTAGGAAAAAAATCCTCCCTGGTTTTACTAAATGACTTGAAATTACCAGTCTACTCAATACACTCAATTGAGGACATGCTTGCTTTCCTTCCTTACAAATGTAATGGATACAAATGCAATATTGGCTCTTTGAAATAAAGAGGAAACAAATACGTACATCAATAAATAAACAAAGTAGTTTTGGTTTAAAGGGCCCTGCTAGCAAAATCGTTGTATCACCCATCAGCTTCTGATATCTCTCTGAAATTCTTAAAGTGTTACTAAACCCACTACAGTAAAATCAGTATACAGTAAAGAATGCTTGTTATACTCACTGTGGAAAGTAAGGGGTTAATCCTCTGCATTGTGTAAAAACGCTGTTTGATCCTGTCTTCTCTGACCCTCTCCTACTTCCACTGTCCCCATCCCGAAACCATCTCCTGATAGAACAGAGCCTTGGGGGCACTCTGCACATGCTCAATACACAGGTGTGTATTAACTAGAGAGTTTTTTTTTTTTTCCTTGGGAGAGTGTATGTGATCAGCACAGAGCCAAGAATCACTGTCCAGACAGAGGGTCAGGGGTCCTGCATCCTCATAGGACAGTCAGAGGAGAATGAAAACTCCTCCTACAAGCTTTAACCAGACACTGATAGAAGTCACAAGACTGCTAAATACTGCTGATGATAAAAGGTATTTAGCAGTTTGTATTTACTAAACCTTTCCATTTCCATGTTCTGTGTACTATGGGAGACCGGATATAGTGAATGCAGGGTCCTGGGTTTAGTAACACATTAACCCCCTGCCAGCGCACGTCGATATACGTCGGCATAATGGCACGGCTGGGTAAATGGGCATACAGATACGTCCCCTTTAAATCGCGGCATTGTGGGCGTATATCATACTCTGTGACCGTGCCGCCAGTGTCTGCTGGGGGCCCGCGATCGCGTCACGCAGCAGCAGAACGGAGAGATGCCTATGTAAACAAGGCATTTCCCTGTTCTGCCTAGCAACATGACAGGGATCACTGCTCCCTGTCAACGGGAACAGTGGTCTCTGTCATGTTCTAGTGAGACAACCCCCCCCCCCACAGTTAGAATCATTCCCTAGGACATACTTAACCCCTTGATCGCCCCTAGTGTTTAACCCCTTCCCTGCCAGTGTCATTTACACAGTAATCAGTGCGTTTTTATACCACTGATCACTGTATAAATGACAATGGTCCCAAAATAGTGTCAAAAGTGTCCGATATGTCCGCCATAATGTCGCAGTCACAATAAAAATTACTAATAAAAAAATATATAATAATAAAAATGCCATAAATCTATCCCCTATTTTGTAGACGCTATAACTTTTGTGCAAACCAATCAATATACGCTTATTGCGATTTTTTTTACCAAAAATATGTAGAAGAATACAGATCGGCCTAAACTGGGGAAGAAATGTGTTTTTCTATATATTTTTGGGGGATATTTATTTTAGCAAAAAGTAAAAAAATATTGCTTTTTTTTCAAAATTGTGTTTTTTTTTTTTTTTGTTTATAACGCAAAAAATAAAAACTGCAGAAGGTGATCAAATGCAACCAAAAGAAAGCTCTATTTGTGGGAAAAAAAGGACGTCAATTTTGTTTGGGTGCAACGTCGCACGACCGCGCAATTGTCAGTTAAAGCGACGCAGTGCCGAATCGCATAAAGTGCTCTGGTCAGGAAGGGGGTAAAATGTTCCGGGGCTGAAGTGGTTAAGGAGGCATCTCCACACTAAAAAAAAACGCAGCCCTCCTTGCCATTAGGTCTCACTCCTTGTACTGTATACTGCATTCTCTACAATGTAATGTAAATTAGAAATGACAATATAGTTGCTGCTATTGGACTTACAGGGAAATAGGAATACAGCTACGTCCAGGTAGGCATGTATTCAAAATACCATGTAAAGGAAGACTGCCAGCTTTAAGGGCTTGTTCACATCTGTAGCTTTCATTGCTGCCCTTCTGAAAAGTGACCCACAGTGGATCGCTTTTCAGAGAGCGTTTGATATGTGGTGAGGGGGGCAATATGTCGCTTCCTCACTGTCTGTTTTAAACCTCAAAATGCCGACACACTGCGATGTACAATGTGGTTGCAGCATGGCCCAATTCACTGCAATGGGTTGTGTTTGCTGGCGGTACAACCTACCAAATGCAACATGGCATATAATGGTTGCCGCAGTCTGTGCACAGTCTGAGTGGCTGAATTTCTGTGTTTAGGCACAATTTTATTTTATTGCTCCATGGCTTCCTGTGTAAATGGGAAACCTGGTCCAAACTGGCTATACGTGCTTCAATTTCTTTATCCAATTGATGTGTGATTTGATCAAAATAATCGAATCGGCAAACAATTGAACAGCCACAGACACAATTTCGATTGTATTGAAGCAAACTAAGATAATCAGCGAGTTTGGAATATTACTGATCATTTTGCATCGCTTGGCAGTACTTTGTTCATGAATACAATAGTATTTCAATTAATCAGATTATGAGATTAGATGATGGAAACAGAGATGTGATTGATAACTTCCAATCGTTAAGTTACGATTTTATCTATTGATGAAAATCCACTTTCCCATGTGTGCCAAATCAATCAAATGGGTTGTTGACTACACATTAATTATTCCTATCGGAAAAGATCCATTGAAAGATAAATCAATCATTTATTAAGTGTGTTTGGCCACCTTAAAATGGTTGTAAAGGTTTAAGGTTTTTTTACCTTCCTGCATTCTATGCAGGAAGGTAAAAAAAAACTTTCTGTGTTCAGCAGCCTCCCCTAATACTTACCTGAGCCCCATCTCAATCCAGCGATGCACTCCCTGGTCTCTTCCTCCTCATTGGCTGAGACAACAGTGGGAGCCATTGGCTTCTGCTACTGTCAATCATGGCCAGTGAGCCAATGAGTAGAAGCGGGGGTGGGGCCGAGCCGCACTCCATGTGTGATTGGACACCCAGAGCAGAGGCTCGGGAGTAAGCCTGCTTGGGTGCCCCTATTGCATTGTTATGGGGGCACTCGGCAGAAGGGAGGGGCCAGGAGCGACAGCGGGGGGACCCAGGAAGAGGATGATCGGGGCTGCTCTGTAATAAACCATTACACAGGGCAGGTAAGTATAACATGTTTGTTAAAAACAAACAATCTGCCTTTAATCCTACTTAAAGGCTGACCAATCACAATACATTAACTATGTAGTGCAAGAGCCTGCCTTGATACTAATTGAACAGATTGTATAGATTTGTTTTCATATTACATAATTTCGGTCTAAATTTTGGACTAAAATCTAAAGACGATTTTGCTGAGATTGTACAATCGGATTTATAGTGTATGCCCATCTACAGCCTCACATTCAGTTGTTGTAATCTGGAGGTGGGGGGTCTACCTAATAAGCAGATCTTGCATATGCAATTAGATTATATTGAGCAAATATTTGGATTATATTGAGCAAATATTCAGATTTTAGCACTATTGCAGTGTGTGTTGGACAGTATTAGGATTTCACTGATTAGTTTCACTTACTACCTAGAATTGCCCCATGAAATTACATAGTTAGGTTGAAAAAAGACACACGTCCATCTTGTACAACCAACAGAAAAAAATAGATACATAGAAAACTTCCACATACAGAGCCCTATAACCACAGTTGATCCAGAGGAAGGCAAAAAAAAACAAACAAAAATATACCAAAAAAACACTAATAAAGCATGATCCAATTTGCCACAGCAGGTTAAAAATATTCCTTCCTGATCCCCCAAGGCAATCGAATATTCCCTGGATCAACAATCTCTGTAATAAGTGTTATTATCTACAAATGTTATTATCCAGTTATATTCTGTGCACTGTCACTACAGGGTAACTTCCAAAAAAGACCAGCCCCATAAAAGCAGAAACACTATACTTACCTTTCTGGCACCCGTTTAGAGCTGTGCAAAAAACTGCAGCGCTAAAACCTCAGTGAATAAAAGCAAACATGTAAATGCAAAAATGTAAATGCAAAAAAATTACGCCAATGATAACAAGTGATATAATAAAAAAAAAGAATATATCAATAAGTCCACCAAGAAAGTCCACCATAAACAAATAAGATATTTTCCATCATAATCGGCGATGAGAGACACCGGTGTGCAGGATCTGTGGTGCTGAACGAAAAAATAGATGGAGTGCAGTGCTCCGCAAACCAAACACTGGGTTGAGCTGCTTACCAGATGGTATTGACCACTGGATTATAGGCAGTCTGTAGGGGATTAAGGACCATGTACCTCCACCAACGGTAAAACAAAAATATCGCTCTCATAGTGTAGTAGTGTAATTAAAAACTTTAAAGCGGAGTTCCGCCCAAAAAAATTAAAAGTCTGCAGCTACAAAAAGTGTAGCTGCTGACTTTTAATAATCAGACTCTCACCTGTCCCACGGTCCAGCGATGTGAGGGTATGAAGCCCCGCTTCTCTCCCCCTCCTCTCCACGGCGCAATCGGATCCAAGTTTTCCTTATTACCTTATTTGTTTATGTGCAAAACCGACTCATGAAATGTTACAATTTTATTTGGTATCATAAAGGTTTAAAAAAACATGTGTTAAAAACATATTCACACAGACAGCGGCCATATACAGTAAGGACAAAAAGTATTCAGACCCCCTTAAATTTTTCACTCTTTGCTATATTGCAGCCATTTGCTAAAATCATTGAAGTTCATTTTTTTTCCTCATTAATGTACACACAGCACCCCATATTGACGGAAAAACAGAATTGTTGACATTTTTGCAGATTTATTAAAAAAGAAAAACTGAAATATCACATGGTCCTAAGTATTCAGACCCTTTGCTCAGTATTTAGTAGAAGCACCCTTTGATCTAATACAGCCATGAGTCTTTTTGGGAAAGATGCAACAAGTTTTTCACACCTGGATTTGGGGATCCTCTGCCATTCTTCCTTGCAGATCCTCTCCAGTTCTGTCAGGTTGGATGGTAAACGTTGGTGGACAGCCATTTTTAGGTCTCTCCAGAGATGCTCAATTGGGTTTAAGTCAGGGCTCTGGCTGGGCCATTCAAGAACAGTCACGGAGTTGTTGTGAAGCCACTCCTTCGTTATTTTAGCTGTGTGCTTAGGGTCATTGTCTTCTTGGAAGGTAAACCTTCGGCCCAGTCTGAGGTCCTGAGCACTCTGGAGAAGGTTTTCGTACAGGATATCCCCGTACTTGGCTGCATTCATCTTTCCCTCGATTGCAACCAGTCATCCTGTCCCTGCAGCTGAAAAACACCCCCACAGCATGATGCTGCCACCACCATGCTTCACTGTTGGGAATGTATTGGACAGGTGATGAGCAGTGCCTGGTTTTCTCCACATATACCACTTAGAATTAAGGCCAAAAAGTTCTATCTTGGTCTCATCAGACCAGAGAATCTTATTTCTCACCATCTTGGAGTCCTTCAGGTGTTTTTTAGCAAACTCGATGCGGGCTTTCATGTGTCTTGCACTGAGGAGAGGCTTCCGTCGGGCCACTCTGCCATAAAGCCCCGACTGGTGGAGGGCTGCAGTGATGGTTGACTTTCTACAACTTTCTCCCATCTCCCGACTGCATCTCTGGAGCTCAGCCACAGTGATCTTTGGGTTCTTCTTTACCTCTCTCACCAAGGCTCTTCTCCCCCGATAGTTCAGTTTGGCCAGACGGCCAGCTCTATGAAGGGTTCTGGTCATCCCAAACGTCTTCCATTTAAGGATTATGGAGGCCACTTTGCTCTTAGGAGCCTTAAGTGCAGCAGAAATTTTTTTGTAACCTTGGCCAGATCTGTGCCTTGCCCCAATTCTGTCTCTGAGTTCTTCAGGCAATTCCTTTGACCTCATGATTCTCATTTGCTCTAACATGCACTGTGAGCTGTAAGGTCTTATATAGACAGGTGTGTGGCTTTCCTAATCAAGGCCAATCAGTATAATCAAACACAGCTGGACTCAAATGAAGGTGTAGAACCATCTCAGTGCCGGTTCACACTACCGCGACTTGGGATCCGACTTGTCAGACCTCAAGTCGCCCCAAGTCGCTTGACATCTGAAAGTCCATGTAAGTGAATGAGAGCCGTCTATATGTACGCTACTGAAGTCGCTCCGACTTCAGAAAAGGTCCCTGTACTACTTCAAGGCGACTTGTAGGCGACTTGTACCCATTGATTTCAATGTAAGTCGCCTACAAGTCGGATCGTGATCTATACTGAAGCGACTTCACAGGAAGAGAAGATGTTTTTTTCAAGCAAACCCCTCCCTCCCCGAGAGCGGATTGTAGTTTGATTGGCCACTGGAAAGTCGCCTGTCCTGGAGGCGACTTGAAGTAGCCTTGTAAGTCGCCCCAAGTCACCCCAAGTCGCGCTGTGTTGTCGCCCTCAGGTCGTGTCCAGGTCGCCTCGCAAAGTCGCGGCCAGAGTCGTGTTGCCCCTGTGTGAACCGAGCCTCAAGGATGATCAGAAGACATGGACAGCACATGAGTTAAATATATGAGTGTCACAGCAAAGGGTCTGAATACTTAGGACCATGTGATATTTCAGTTTTTCTTTTTTAATAAATCTGCAAAAATATCAACAATTCTGTTTTTTTCTGTCAATATCTGGTGCTGTGTGTACATTAATGAGGAAAAAAATGAACGTAAATTATTTTAGCAAATGGCTGCAATATAACAAAGAGCGAAAAATTTAAGGGGGTCTGAATACTTTCCGTCCCCACTGTATGTCGCTGTCTTGGCCTTGGGTTCTAAAGTATTATTGGTTGCGTTCCCGCTTCATCAGGGCTTTGGATTATCAGGGATCCCCAAACTACGGCCCTCCAGCTGTTGTGGAACTCCACATCCCATGAGGCATTGTTAAACTCTGACATTAACAGACATGACTAGGCATGATGGGAATTGTAGTTCCTGAACAACTGGAGGATCGTAGTTTGGAGACCCCTGCTCTAAAGAATAATGTAATCATACATAAACATGCATTAAAGTGTTAGTTGGTTGACAAAAAAAAATAGATCCTGTTCCCTTAAAGAATTTTATACAGCACAGTGCTTGTGCTGTGTAATTTGGTCCCCTGTATCACCTGTAATACCTGGCTGATCCTGCCTGGCTATACCCTCCCCCTGTAAACTGACCACTGTTTATCATGGCTGCTGAGCCCTGACAGTGGTCAGTTTACGTGCCTCTGTCATCCGCAGCCCTGCTCTCTGCTCTCCTCTGTTCTCCTTTGTCCTCCTCCCCCCTCTCATCTCTGCCTGTCAGCTTGTACCAGTGCCTGCCCCCCCCACCCTGCTGGTAATAAGATATTGTCATTGTTACAATCCCCTCTGTTATAATAAATGCTGTGCCCCACTGTGTGTGTTTTGTAAAAAATCCACCAATAAATACCTTATTTTATAGGGCCTCTTGGCGCTCACGTGACCGGCTGTCTCTGTCCTCCTCTCCTCCTCCTGGCTGATGTCAGCGAGGGTTTATCGGCTCTGCCCGCTTTGCTGTCAGACCTTTGAAAGGAGAGAGACGGCCGGTCACGTGAGCGCCAATTGGCACTATAAAATAAGGTATTTATCGGCGGATTTTTTACAAAACACTTATAGGACGTACACACGGTCGGACTTTGTTCGGACATTCCGACAACAAAATACTAGGATTTTTTCGGACGGATGTTGGCTCAAACTTGTCTTGCATACACACGGTCACACAAAGTTGTCGGAAAATCCGATCGTTCTAAACGCGGTGACGTAAAACACGTACGTCGGGACTATAAACGGGGCAGTGGCCAATAGCTTTCATCTCTTTATTTATTCTGAGCATGCGTGGCACTTTGTCCGTCGGATTTGTGTACACATGATCGGAATTTCCGACAACGGATTTTGTTGTCGGAAAATTTTATCTCCTGCTCTCCAACTTTGTGTGTCAGAAAATCCAATGGAAAATGTCCGATGGAGCCCACACACGGTCGGAATTTCCGACAACACGCTCCGATCGGACATTTTCCATCGGAAAATCCGGCCGTGTGTACGGGGCATTACAGTGGGGCACAGCATTTATTAGAACAGAGGGGATGGTAGCAACAACACTAAGTGGGGTAACAACCACTTTAAGACATTTATCCATCACTGGCATAATGTCATTAAACATTTTATTGCTATGTAAGACATTTAGGCATTGTTAGCATAGTGCCATTCAACATTTATTATCTCCTTTTTACCATAACATATAAAGATATCCTATCCACCATTGGTATGAACATGGTTTAAAGATTTTACAGTAAGTATGGTTACCTGTTTAATGAATATATGGGATGCTGATAACAGCATCAATACTTTGCATTCCAAGGCCAAAACAGAGACATATATGGCCAACATATATGGCTGTCGTCTGTGTGAATATGTTTTAAACACATGTTTTTAAACCTTTATGATACCAAATACAATTGTAATATTTTTTATATATTCCATGAGTTGGTATAGAATATACTCTAGAATGTACACTCAAAGTCCTATTCAGTTCTATGGTTTTGCACATTTGTCTATTGGGGACGGTACCTTCTAGGGGTAGATTCAAATGAACACTCTGTCACCACACCCCGCAACCTACTATTTCTTTATTGGTGGACTTATTGATATATTCTTTCTTTCATTATATCACTTGTTATCATTGGCACATTTTTTTGGCATTTAAATTCTCATGTTTGCTTATATTCACTCTTAGGTCTTAGTGCTGCACTTTATTTGCACATTTATATTTGAGTTTTTGTATCTGGACTAGCAGCTTTATTTATATAATTTTATACTTTATTTATATAATTTTTCTTCCAAGCGCAGTGTTTTTTTTCTTTTATTCTACTCGTTTAGTCCTTCCCGTCCGCTGCCTGCATTTCACACTACCAGGTTTGTGAACACCTGCTCCTCCTGCTGCATGCAGTGTCCTCTCCCAACGACCTACGTGTCACTAAAATACAAATGAGCCAGAAGGAAGAACCATTGTGTGCAGCAGGGGGAGGTGTAGATGTCTGACCCACCCAAATGGTCAAATACCTGCAGTGACTGGGAAACAGTGAAGTGGCAATGTGTCAAGACACAGGTGGCCAAAAAGGTAAGGATAGCGCTTCTTCTTTTACATAGCTGCGGTGACAGGGACACTTTAAGCTTACTTTCTTTAGGCAGAAAAAGATTTCAGTCCCACTGTGCACCTGTTCATGGACATTTTTAACTTAACTATGTGTTTACACGACTTCTATACATTTCCTGCAAAAGCCGAGCATAAGACAAAGTCACTGTCATAACACTGTCAGTATAACTGACAAGATTATAAAGGAAATGTGCCCTTCTTGTAATTTAAAGAGAAGAAAATTCTAGCATGATAGAGAATGCTGATAATATTCCTTGAATGATAAAAGACATTCTTGAGCACTGTAACACGGCACTCGGATTTAGTTTTATCTTTTATTGCATTGTATGTATAAAATATATATATATGTATATATATATATATATATATATATATATATATATATATATATATATATATACATATATATATATATATATATATATATATATTATAATGGTAACAGTCAATTGTGAACATTTTTTTTTTTTTTAAATCCTTTTTATTGAAAAAAATTACATAAAAAAACACACAAACAAGCAAGGACTGACATAACCAACAACTATGCAGTCCTTGTATTTACCTCATTATTACAATAATCCACAGCATGGTAAAGAAAAAAAAACATAAATAGTCCACACTTCTTCAACAGAGGGATATTTCTAAGTTTTCTCATTTTTCCCTTTTTTCCCTTTCCCCTACCATTGAACCCCCCCCCCCCCCCAGCCCTTCCATACCATATTCACCCCACACACCCACTCATACTATGCTCCTCCCACATCATCCATAACTTCCATATTTTTTCAAATTTTTTATAATTACTCCTTTTCTTATATATATATACTTCTCTCTACTGATTTCCTCCTTTACTTCTTTCACCCATTCTTCGATCGTCGGGGGTTTCTTTTATCTGCCAGTTCTTAGCTATGATCTTTTTCCCTTGAAACAGGCACCTAACTATTGTGGTCTGTGTGTCCCTTGCGATCTGTTGTTCCTCCATCAAGCCCAATAGACAGGTCTTAACACCCATGCCCAGCGATGTCTTAAATATGGTGTTTATTTTACCCACTATGCCTTTCCAATATCTATACAACTTGGTGGGACATCTAGTGACAAAGGAGTCCGCCTCCAGCGCTTCTACTATGGTATCATGATTGGTGTCATTTAGTAATACATTATTCCCTGCTACCCAATTCCCGTGCCTATTACTCCCTCCTACATGCTGGATTTGAGACGCCAGGAAGTAGCACCCCCGATCCGACACTCCCAACCCACCCTTCTCACCCGGTCGCCGAAGCACCTGCAGGCCAATCCTTGCTACCCCACCCTTCCAAATTAACTCTCTAAAAATGCTATCCATTTTATTAAACCAGCGTTTGGGGATCTAAACTGGTGAGTTGTGTAAGATATATAGGATCTGCGGCATCCAAACCATTTTTATCAGGTTACAGCGCCCTGCGACCGAAAGAGGAAGCCGTCCCCACACCCGACATTTCTGTTTAAGTTTTTTCATAAGTGGAACTAGGTTTTCTGTAATATATTGCTCCGGATCCCTTGAAATATTAATCCCCAGATATTTCAACTGACTCACTACTTTCATTTGGGGGATTTGGTGTGGGAGGGGCTCCGTCAGCGGGTCTATTGGCAATAATGCTGACTTTTCCCAATTAATTTCTAACCCAGAAAAGTGTCCAAAATCCTCAATTATCCCCATAGCCGTCCTCAATGAGTCTTGTGTATCCCCCAGGAATAACAAAATATCGTCCGCGTACATTGCTATTTTCTCCTCTCCCCTCCTTCTTCTAAACCCCTGTATCCCCTGAGATGCCCTTATGGCAGCGGCCAACTGCTCCATTGCTATGGCAAATAGGAGGGGTGACAAAGGGCACCCCTGCCTAGTGCCCCTACTTAATTGAAACCACTCTGAGCACTCCCCATTGACTCTGATCTTAGCTCTTGGCTTATCATATAATAAACTCAGCCAATGGACAAAACCGGGGCCAAATTGGAGTTCTGCAAGTACCTTCCAGATATATTGCCATTCCAGGCAGTCAAATGCCTTGGTTGCATCTAGTGAGAGAAGAGCTCTCTTACTACTATTTACTATGGGGATTTAAATAAACTCGCCTTATGTTCATACTTGTAGATCTGTCCGGGATGAACCCGGTATGATCTATATGGATTAACTTTGGAATTATTTTCTTTAGCCTTGTTGCCAGGGCTTTTGCCAGAATCTTCACGTCCGAACATAATAATGATATCGGCCTATATGACATCACATCTAACGGATTTTTCCCCTCCTTCAAAAACATTATTATAATGGCTTCTGTCATAGACGCCGGTAGACTACTGTCCTTCATAGTCCCATTAAACACCCCCAAGAGCATGGGAAGTAAGATCTCCCCATATTTTTTAAATATTTCTATGGGTTGGCCATCGGGCCCTGGGGCTTTCTGATTTGCCATATCTGCCACAACTCTTTGTAACTCTTCAAGTGTTAATGGGGCCTCTAGCATTTCCCGATCTTCTTTCGCAAGAGGGGTTAACCTTAGCTGCCCAAAGAAGTCCCCCATTGCCCCATCCACGTCCCTCTGCGCCGAGCTATATAGGTTTTTAAAGTATTCCCTAAATTCTACTAAAATTTCCGGGTTAGTTTTTTTTATTATTCCCTCTTTCCCTTCTATCGCTGGAATGGTGTTTGGGAGGCCGTTAGCCCTCCCAACACACTCCCCCTCACAGTCAAACCTCTGTTTTTGAAATGATTTTTTCCTCTCCATCCTTTCCAAAACCAATCTACCATACTCATTTTGACTCTCCATCCACGCCTCGTATTTAGGTGAGGTTAGTGACTCAACGTACTGTTCTTCCGCTCTTCTAACCCTCTCCTTTACTTTTAGTTCTTCTGTTTGTGATTGTTTCTTAATATGGGAAATTTTTTGGATTAGAACTCCCCGAAGGAAGGCCTTCAGGGAATCCCAAACTATCCCTAATGGAGCAGTGCCTAAATTTAAATTTACGAATTCCGCCAACCTTTCCTTAATGGTACTCGTATCCTCAATAATCTCGAGCCAAAAGGGATTAACTTTCCAGTCACCACTATTGAAACATCCCTCTCCCTTTAATTCGATTGTCACTGGTGAGTGGTCCGAAATCCCCCTCGGCTCGTAGACTATATCCTCCACTACATTCAAAGCTTCCTCATTGCCCAACACTAGGTCTATTCTGGACAGAGTGGCATGTGTCCTGGAGTGACAAGAATATTGTCCACCAAACCCACCTCAGCGCAATATTGTGAAAGAGGACTCTTGGGTGCTCCTCTACCGATGTTTTTTGAAGGAAACCTATCTATTCCATTATCCATAGCCATATTGAAATCTCCAAACGCTATAACCGGGACCCCTGAAAAACCCGCCATAAATCCAGTCAAATCATCCAAAACCTCCCTCCCTAATGGGGGAGGAATATAGATGTTAGCTAATACACATTTCCTGTTCTCAATTAAGCAATAGAGAAAAATATACCGCCCAAATACGTCAACCTTACTCTGGCTGCGGGAGAAAGCCAGCCCTGACTTTATCAAAATACTCAGCCCCCTTGAAAAGGAGGAGTGAGTAGAATGATACTGTATCTGAAATTTCTTGTGGTCCATTATCTTGATTGAATCCTTATCTAAGTGTGTCTCCTGCAGGCAGAGTATTTTGACTCTCCCCTTATCTGCCATAGAGAGAATCGCCTGCCTTTTAAAGTTATCTTTTACACCCCGAACGTTCCAAGAGCATATAGTGATCTGTTTTTTAAAATTTCGGGGTCTGTTACAGCCACCTCCATCGTGCGTCATATAGTAAAACCTATATCCTTATATCCCTTAGCAAAATTAAACCACCTCTTATTGTGACCCTTGTGATTCTTATGGGTTAAGCTTCCACCTACCACTCTCACCCTTACCTCAAAACTTACATTCCACCCCTCCCACCCCCCCCACCCCCCATATATTTTTTACCCCATTGCCCAATTTTGGGCCTACCCCTATGGCTTCTATTGTGACCAGCCACATTACTTAAAGTGAAAAAAGAAAAAATGCAACCCCCGGACCCAATAAGAGGGGAGTTATCCCCATTATTACCATTGTGCATATAAACAGTTACATTTACATACTCCCCCCATCCCCACTCCCCCTTTCATTTATATATATGTGCATATTACTTAAAAAAAAAAAAAAAAAAAAAGGAAAAAGGGAGACAGAGTCCTCTGTTGACTACTAAACTCCTTGCTTTTTTACGTTTCTTCTCCTCGCTGTACTCTTCCTTCATTTTTTTCTAACCAAGTTACAACTTCGGTGGGAGTATCAAAATATTGCGTTTCCCCCAGAGCCACTATGCGCAAACGTGCTGGATACAATAATGCATAGTTAATTCTTAGCTGTTGAAGCTTGCGCTTGCATTCCAAAAATTTTGCTCTCTGCTTCTGAAGTTCAGGGGAAAAGTCAGGATATATTGAGATCCTTGCGCCCCTATATTGTATGTTCTTCATCTCTCTTGCCTTCCGAAGAATAGTAGTTTTATCCTTAAAGCATAGCAGCTTAAGAATCAGGGGTCTTGGGTAGCCCCCCGGGGACTGAGTTCTAGTGGGCACCCTATGTGCACGCTCGATGGAAAAAAATTCTGAGAGTGATTCCTTCCCAAATCTCTCCTTTAACCAATCTTCCATAAATTTTACAGGGTTATTGCCTTCACAACCCTCAGGTAGCCCCTAACACCCTTAAATTCTCTCTACGCAGTCTGTTTTCCATACTATCTATTTTTTGCATGCATTCATTAAGTTGCTTTTTCATAACTGAGACTTCCTGTTTCAAAGGAAAAACATCATCCTCCATCTGGCTAATCCTGTCTTCCAGGGCTGCTGTCTGGGTACAAACCACTTGCATTTCATTTTTTACCGCCAACAATTCAACTTTAATACTTTTCAATTGTACGGATAAATCGGTGATAGATAATTTGCAGCTATTGACTGCTAGGAAAATGTCTTTCAATGATGGCTCCTTCTCGACTGCTGGCACTACTGCACCATCACCCAGCTCCATGCTCGGGCCAGAATCCCCCTCCAACGTTCCACTCGCCCCTGGGTCCAACGGTAAATTCACAGCTGCTCCCCCAATGGGGGCTAGGCTTCTCCTCCCAGGCTGGCTAGGTTGATGCTGTGACCCCCCTGCATGGCTGCTCTTTTTTTAGTGTCAGGCTTGCAGACTGGTTTGGTGTATGGGCGAACCGTTCTAGTTTGGCGGCCGCCTGGCTTCCTTTTTTTTGGGGGTTTCGCTGTGCTAGGGCCCCTGTGCCTTCCTGCGCTGATGCCTCCTCCTGCCCCTTCTTTCTAGTCATGATGACCCAGCTGCTTCAGCGTGTGTCACCCGGCAGAGTTACCAATACTTTGTTGAAGCACCTTTGGCACCAATTACGCCTCATTTTTTTTTAAAAGGAAATATAGGAGCCAATAGGTTCCAAACCCGTGCAAATCAATGACCAAAAAACAAAAAAAACTACAATTAAGAGCTGCGTGAGCTAAAAAAAAAATGTGGAAAAAAAAAGCAAAGAAATTGCACTCTTATATCATAATATACATATCATAAATCACCATAGTGAATAAACAAATACATCTTTATTTGAATTATAAAAAAATACATAAAAAGTGTGAAGTCCATGTATAAATCCCAAATGTAAATAAAGTCCTCAGTGAGTATAGGAAAGGTTCCTCTCCACCCGTATGCAGACACACAATGCATTCACCAGACTTAATTGACCCCTATTATAGGGCGTGAGATTAGGCATATGGAAAAATCCAAGATGTTGTACATTAGGTCGCAGGAATTAATCCAAACTGCTGCTGTCATCCATTCAATATTTATATAGATATCGTATTCAAAGCTCCGGTGTTGCCATATAGAGAGAAAGAGGAAGGAACACTCTCATTGTGCAGTTATTCAAATCATTTATTTAAAAATAAGGTTGTATTGCACTTACATCAAAGAAGACAAGGATCAGCATATATTGTGTAGAAATCGCCAGTTAGTGCTCCGGCTGCATCCAGCTCCCCGGAAATAACATATCTCAACCACGACCCAACGCCGTTTCGACAGCCGTTTTCAACCCATTGCTGTTTTCAAGTCTTTTTGAGTATGATGCTACAAGCTTGGCACACCTATATTTGGGCACTTTATCCCATTCTTCTTTGCAGGGCCTCTCAAGCTCCATCAGGTTGGATGGGGAGCGTTGATGCACAGCCATTTTCAGATCTTTCCAGAGATGTTCAATCGGGTTCAAGTCTGGGCTCTGGCTGGGCCACTCAAGGACATTCACAGAGTTGTCCCGTAGCCACTCCTTTGTTATCTTGGCTGTGTGCTAAGGGTCATTGTCCTGTTGGAAGATTAACCTTCACTCCAGTCTGAGGTCCAGAGTGCTCTGGAGCAGGTTTTCATCAAAGATGTCTCTGTACATTGCTGCATTTATCTTTCCCTCAATCCTGACTAGTCTCCCAGATCCTGCTGCTGAAAAATATCCCCACAGCATGATGCTGCCACCACCATGCTTCACTGTAGGGATGGTATTTGCCAGGTGATGAGCAGGGCCTGGTTTCCTCTGTACATGACGCTTTCCATTCAAACCAAAGAGTTCAATCTTGTTTCATCATGGTCTGAGAGTCCTTCAGGTGCCTTTTGGCAAACTCCAGGGGTCATGTGGCTTTTACTGAGGAGGGGCTTCTGTCTGACCACTTTACCATACAGGCCTGATTGGTGGAGTGCTGTAGAGATGGTTGCTGTTCTGGAAGGTTCCCCTCTCTCCACAGAGAAAAGCTGGAGCTCTGTCAGAGTGATCATCAGGTTCCTGGTGATCTCCCTGACTAAGGCCCTTCTCCCCCGATCGCTTAGTTTGGCTGGGCGGCCCGCTCTAGAAAGAGGTGCATCCAGTAGAAACAGGATGCACCTGAGCTCAACTTTGGGTGTCATGGCAAAGGCTGTGAATACTTCTGTACTTGTGAATTTTTTTTTGTTTTTTTATTTTTAATAAATTTGCAAAGATTTCAAACAAACTTCTTTCAAGTTGTCATTATGGGTATTGTTTGTAGAATTTTGAGGAAGATAATAAATGTAACCCTTTCGCTGCCATGGCCATTTTTGCGTTTTTTTGCACACATGTTTAAGAAATCATTTTCGGCCGAAAGAGTTATGCCCCGTACACACGGTCGGACTTTGTTCGGACATTCCGACAACAAAATCCTAGGATTTTTTCCGACGGATGTTGGCTCAAACTTGTCTTGCATACACACGGTCACACAAAGTTGTCGGAAAATCCGATCGTTCTAAACACGGTGACGTAAAACACGTACGTCGGGTCTATAAACGGGGCAGTGGCCAATAGCTTTCATCTCTTTATTTATTCTGAGCATGCGTGGCACTTTGTGCGTTGGATTTGTGTACACACGATCGGAATTTCCGACAACCGATTTTGTTGTTGGAAAATTTTATATCCTGCTCTCAAACTTTGTGTGTCAGAAATTCCAATGGAAAATGTGTGATGGAGCCTACACACGGTCGGAATTTCCGACAACAAGGTCCTATCACACATTTTCCATCGGAAAATCCGACCGTGTGTACGGGGAAATACACAAAACTCCCGAACATATTTTCTGAAGGCAGAAACCCTAGAGAATAAAATAGTGGTAGTTCCAATTTTTTACGTTACACGTTATTACCGCAAAGGTCTAGGGAATGCAAAATTTCAGTAAAAAACACACTACAGGGAAATTTAGGGCAAACAAACGCAATAAACTACCCAAATTTTTGGTAAAATATAAAAAATGAGGTTACGCCGAGTAAATAGCACACCGGGGATGTGTGCAAACGATCGTGCGGTAGCGGAGCCGCCAGAATGCACTCACCTGACAGGTAGGAATCTGCCTGTCAGTTTCATACACAATCTGGGTGGCTGCAGCCACTGGATTGTGTGTTAAGCCCCCCGCTGTCAGGTCTGTACAATGTACGGACTTGGCAGCAAAAGGGTTCATCCATTTTGGAATAAGGCTGTAACATAACAAAATGTGGAAAAAGTGAAGCGCTGTGACTACTTTCCGGATGCACTGTATCTGGTCTCCCACAGTACACAGAACATGGAAATGCAATTATTTTAATACATATAAACTGCTAAATACCTTTTCTCCTCAGCAGTATATAGCAGTCTTATGATGTCTATCAGTGTCTGGTTAAAACTTGTAGGAGGAGTTTTGATTCTCCCCTGATTGTCCTATGAGGCTGCCCTGACCCTCTGTCTGGACAGTGCTGATTGTCCCTGTGCAGAGTGGCTCTGTCTTATCAGGAGATGGATTGGGGACAGTGGAAGAAGGGGACGATCAGAGAAGACACAATGCAGAGGATTAACCCCTTAGGTTCCACAGTGAGTATAACAAGCATGCTTTACTGATTATACAGACTGATTTTACTGTTGAGGGTTTAGTAACACTTTAAGCCTGACTTTAGAGGCAAAGGAAGGGATGAGGGCTTCTGGCAGATGTTTTAAATTTCAGTTTCTCATATTATTTTACTATTTGAGATGCTTGTTTTAACATGACTGGGTTGTAAAATGTATTGCCTTGTTTACTCGAGACAAGTGGGTGGGACAAGGGAAAATTTTTTAAAATGTTGGAAAGTGTCAAGCAACAGCCCCAACCCCATCATGTGGGAGTAAAGTTATTGACAAGCATTTATTCACTGATGAATTTAAAAAGCAAAAAATACCTTTCTCAATATTAGAGAAAGGTCGTCGACTCATTATGCTGATTATGAGGGGCTCGCCCACCATCCCTGTGCTGTGCTCATTATGAGGGGCTCGCCCACCATCCCTGTGCTGTGCTGACTTCCTCCTGGGACTTTACCCCTGCTGTGCTCATTATGAGGGGCTCCCACCATCCCTGTGCTGTGCTCATTATGAGGGGCTCCCACCATCCCTGTGCTGTGCTGACTTCCTCCTGGGGCTGTACCCCCGCTGTGCTCATTTCGAGGGGCTCCCACCATCCCTGTGCTGTGCTGACTTCCTCCTGGGGCTGTACCCCCGCTGTGCTCATTTCGAGGGGCTCCCACCATCCCTGTGCTGTGCTCATTATGAGGGGCTCCCACCATCCCTGTGCTGTGCTGACTTCCTCCGGGGGCTGTACCCATGCTGTGCTCATTATGAGGGGCTCCCACCATCCCTTTGCTGTGCTCATTATGAGCGGCTCCCACCATCCCTGTGCTGTTCTGACTTCCTGGGTTTGTACCCCTGCTGTGCTCATTATGAGGGGCTCCCACCATCCCTGTACCTGTGCTGACTTCCTCCGGGGGCTGTACCCCTGCTGTGCTCATTATGAGGGGCTCCCACCATCCCTGTACTGTGCTCATTATGAGGGTCTCCCACCATCCCTGTACTGTGCTCATTATGAGGGGCTCCCACCATCCCTGTACTGTGCTCATTATGAGGGGCTCCCACCATCCCTGTGCTGTGCTGACTTCCTCCTGGGGCTGTACCCCTGCTGTGCTCATTATGAGGGGCTCCCACCATCCCTGTGCTGTGCTGACTTCCTGGGTTTTTAACTTCATCATAACGAATAATCATAATTATTATGACAATAATGAAACAATATTAATGAACATTTATTTTGTCAGATTCTGAATCTCCCATCGACTACCAGTACCAGTCTCCCATTCCTATATTTAAAAAAGTAATTTTCCCAACCCTCACTCAGCAACAGAAGAAAACCTCTGAATAGTCAACAAAACACCAGTCACGTTTCCGTAACAGAATTTGGATCCAAAATTCGTCAATGAAATTTCATATTTTGTATACAATTTGGAAGCATAGAAATTCGTATTTCGGATGCTTCCGAATGTACGAATTTTCGGAAACAAACCGCACATGTCTAGTCCTCACCCACTTTTTTAGGACACAGCTTCCACACTTCATATTCCCAATATGCACTGGATCATGAAAACAAGGTTGCATGGCAAGTCATGCAACAGGGAGCTGCACAAAAACCAATCAAACCAAGAGACGCTAGATGCTCCACCTTGTTTAAACTGATGATCCCAACTACCTTTACAAAGGCCCATCTCGCCCAATAGCCATCTGTAGAAAAAAAGGAGAAGGGCACACTGGACAGCCATCCTGGTTTCTAGTTTATCAGAAAGGCTTCAGCTTCTCCTCCTCCCAAGTCACACTCCTCTAATGCGTTTCCCCCGCTCATGGGCTTAGTCATAGAGCACTAGCCATGGGCGTCCGCAGGTAGGGGCAAGGGGGGTCAAGTGCCCCCCCTGGAATCAGGGATCGGATCAGCACATTCAGCACACTGGTGTCGCTATAGGGGTGCAGGCAGCCAGCAGGGTGACACCATCAAGGTGTTGTCAAGCCCCCCATCAGTGCCCATCACCACTGTCCAGTGTCACCAGAGAGAGAGACACGTTGCACAGTGTCACCAGAGAGAGAGCCACGCTGCCCAGCGCCACCAGAGAGAGAGCCACACTGCCCAGTGCCGCCAGAGAGAGAGCCATGCTACTCAGCACCACCAGAGAGAGAGCCACGCTACCCAGCGCCAGAGAGAGAGCCACGCTACCCAGCGCCAGAGAGAGAGCCACGCTACCCAGTGCCAGAGAGAGAGAGCCATGCTACCCAGCACCAGAGAGAGAGCCACGCTACCCAGTGCCACCAGAGAGAGCCACGCTGCCCAGCGCCAGAGAGCCACGCTACCCAGTGCCACCAGAGAGAGCCACGCTGCCCAGCGCCAGAGAGCCACGCTACCCAGCGCCAGAGAGAGAGCTATGCTAACCAGCGCCACCAGAGCGAGCCAGGCTGCCTAGCGCCACCAGAGAGAGAAAGACTGAGCCACTGCCAGGGTACAGACATGCTACACTACTGACCAGAATCGCCCCAGGGAACCCAGAGTGAGCGATCGTCCAGCTGGAGGGATCACTGCTGTAGTTTTCGCTGGGTCTGGTAAGAGGGCCTGTCGGCCATTATCCATTACTTATCCAAGGGACTGTACTACACCTACTGTCTCTGACCATGACAATGTGATAATGACATTGTTGAAAAGGGGCGGCGCATGGGTGACCCTAAAATTATGCCCTCCCCAAAAAAAAGTTCTGCGGACACCCATGGTACTAGCTGAAACTCCTTAGAGGGGTACAGTTTGGGAGGAGGTGAAGCTGATACCTTTCTAATAGGATGGTTGTCCGGTGTGCACTTCTACTTCTAAGGGAGCTGCAGTCATGTCAAGGCAGGTCAGGTCAAGGCTGCAGGTACTGGGGGAGAGTTACTAAAACTGGAGCACTCAGAACAGGGTGCAGCTGTGCATGGTAGCCAATCAGCTTTCAGGTTATAGCCTTATACACATTGGTCCGATTTGGCATTTAGCTGAAACTCTAAACGGAGCTCAGTGTGAACATGGGCTTATTGTCAAAGCTTATTTGAACATGAACACTGTAACTGTTGGAAGCTTAGAGAGATGAAGCGAGGTCCATTAGCACCTCCTGAAAGAATCGGTAATGGCTAATGCATTAATTATTATTATTTCCATGGAGTTTAACTGACTCCAGCCTTGCAGAGAGAGATAACACTAAGCACTTGTTTTGTCCACTGGCTGATGATGTCAGCAGCAAAGCTTGGATGAACAGAATCATTTAAACCGTGGTCCATGTGAAAAACATGTAGGACTGTTATTGCATTTATAACTGAAGCAACCACCTAACAATAAAATCTTGTTTTTTCCTGCTATTGCGTTGTTGGTTCTATTAGATACTAAGGCTGCTTTAGTCTGAATAGTCAGATAGTATTTTTTGAGCCTAAAATTATTGCTTTTACACGAGAGCCTCTGCTAAGCGGAATCCACTTGCTCAGCGGGGGATCTCTCCACTGATTTCTGCTGAGCAGGCAGGTGACAGGTCCGCGTCCGCTCTGCTGTGCAGAGAGGACACTGTCCAACTCTTCTATGGGGCAATCGGATGGAAACAGACCACCTGTCCATTTCCATCAAATACCATCCAAACCGATCCACCGGACGTATGGAAAAAAGGGCACACCATCTGTCTGTTTTTGGCGGACAGGATCGGATCAGATGGCGGCAGCTGTCAGCGGACATGTGTCATCATTGTAATAATAAGCCCAAACCATTGTGACTCCATTTTGATATGTTTTGATATTTTGATATGCTTTGATATGCGTTGCCAGTTCAACTATGAAAGAATGCTTAGAAAGATGCTTGCACTCTATATATATCATTGTGGATTGGTTTGTCCTTTTCTGTTCTCTGTTCTGTAGGCCATGGGACAGGATGCATGACTTATGACTCATAACCAGATGGCCTGTTGACTCTTGTAACCTCATGATAGATGTATTTTAGGGGTCATTGACTTGCATAGCCATATATTTTATACCAATACATCATGTACTAACCACTCCCCCCTCCCCTCTTTCTGTTGGTATGTTGAACCATACTGTATATAAGCTGTAACACACCTACTAAAGGCAGACATTTTACAAATGCACAACCTGCTTCTCGTTTCATTTGGTGTCTCCAGATATCTGAGGCCCTGTTGGTATACCTAATAGATGGGTGGTTGTCCTTTATTTCCTTTCAATCATCAATCAGGTCTGTCTGAAAATCTGACGGGCAGACCTGATTGAACAACCCACGTGAAAGGGGCCTAAGTCACAAGCCCCCTGAATCATGCCTGGTGTTTTTGTCACTGTTGCTTACAGCCAGTGAGCCAATGAGGAGAGAGATGGGGTGGGACTGAGCCGCAGATCTGTGTGTGAATGGACACGCAGAGCCACATCTCAGAAAGGAGCTTGCTCGGATGCCCCCATTGCAAGCTGCTTGGTCTGGGGGCACTTGGCAGGAGGGAGGGGCCAGGAGTGCCAGCGGGAAACCCGAGAAGAGGAGGATCTGGGCTGCTCTGTGCAAAACCACTGCACAGAGCAGGTAAGTAGAACATGTTTGTTTTTTTTATTTTTTTTTAGTTGACTTTAATATCAGGTTAACTCTTCAAAAGGTCACAGAAGTTGAATCCAACACAATTTTTCTTCAGCTAATTGCAGTACAGAGAATATTTTTGAGGGCTTTTGAAGTGTAAGTAGACACTGACTTTCCTAAAAGGGACTGTAAAGGCAGAATGTTTTTTACCTTTATGCATTCTATGCATTCTATGCATTAAGATAAAAAGCCTTCTGTGTGCAGCAGCCCCCCTCAGCCCCCCTAATACCTACCTGAGGTTCCTCTCTGTCCAGCGATGTCCACGAGTGTCTCAGCCATCCGAGATTCTCCTTTCTGATTGGTTGAGACATAGCAGCGGCGCCATTGGCTCCTGCTGCTGTCATTCAAAGTCAGCTAGCCAATCAGGGGAGAGAGGGACGGGGCCGTGTCAGGGCTCCATGTCTGAATGGACATAGGGATCTGTGACTCGGCTCCGGTGCCCCCATAACAAGCTGCTTGCTGTGGGGGCACTGAATAAAAGAGGAGCCAGAGAAGAAAAGGATCAGGGCTGCTCTGTGCAAATCCACTGCAACAGAGCAGGTAAGTATAACATGTTTGTTATTTTAATAGCAAAAAAAAAAAACGAGCCTTTACAATTACTGTCTCTGTAAAGAACTAACACTGTCTGAGAGAACATAGAAAAAATGGGGATGGTCTAGCTATGACTGAACTAACTTGCACTAAATAGGGAGAGGACAAAGGCGAAACCAAAATCCCATAGTAAACAAGTTGTAGTGGCTCAAAACCACCACTAGATGCCAGCATACTACAGAAAAATAACCTCACACAATTCAAATAAAAGTGGGAAGAACAGCAGGTGTTTGTGTGTAGCCGCCTGTACAAATCAATAATAGGCTGCAGCTGCACATGTGTCGCTGCACATCCGAACATTTGCATACAAGGACAGACAGTTTGCATTTGGAGCCACTCATTCATCCTCGTATGCATTCACTCTGATTTGCAGCAATGTGTGAACAGCCACAGCCCATCATTGGTTTGTACAGGGGATTGTACACAAACACCTGTCACTCCCTCGTGGGCATCTCCCAGTCACATAAACACACGCCTTCATACTGTACAATGCTCTGCGCCTGCGTAAATGAGGCCTTATGTATAGGAAACAGTATGTGAGGTCAGGCAGTTTACATGGCAGCAAATATCATACTTCAGGTGACCTCTGAGCCCCCTGACCCAAGCTGAAGTGTTAGGCTCAGAATACGTCATATAAACATGGTGGCACAGCTATACTCACTTAACCTCCCTGGCGGTTTTCCCGAATGTGGCTCGGGGTTAAATTTCAGTACCATTAGCAGTAACCCCGAGCCACACTCGGGATTGCATTGCAGGATCCTGGTGTGGTATACTTACCTTGTCCCCAGGATCCAGCGCTGTCCCCCCGCTCTGTCTGTGGGCTCTGTCCTCTGCCTCTGTGTGCTGGGCTCCGTTCCCTGCAAGCGTTGTGACACACGGGGGCGGAGCCTGGCGGCAAATTAAAAAAATTAAAAAATCATAATACATACAGTACACTGTAATCAGTTTACATTACTGTATGACATTATTTCACATCCCTTTTGTCCCCAGTGCTTTATCCAGTGCCCTGCATGCAGTTTTATATGATATATACTGTTCTTTCTGCCTGGAAACTGGAGATTGTCCATAGCAACCAAAAAGTGTCCCTTTACATCAAAAGTGGTTTTAGACCAGCTAGAAAACAGCGATAGTAAATTAGAACACTTGCAGAATTGAGCGATAGTGAATCATGGAGAAATTCATTTTATTAATATTATATTATTATTTTTTATAATTATTTATATTTATTTATTATATTATAATTTATGATTTTGTGTTTCAAAGTTTATCATAACCAGGATATCTACTAGACTCTTGTTTGGACAGATTTAAGTGTGTTGTTGCTAAGAATTACAGGCCTACAATATAAAACGCCAAATTTCTATGCAAAATAATTGTACCGCTTTGAGACGCAAAAATCTGACATAATCATACTGCCAGGGAGGTTAAAGTAGAACTATAGACAAAACATTTTTTGTTTCATTTTGAATAGCGTAAGGGAGGGTCATAACCCCTGTTAGATTTTTTTTTCACCATTTCTGTCCCATTGCTGAGATTTCCCTTCACTTCCTGCCCAATAGTCAAAACAGGAAGTGAGAGGAAATCTAATGGTAATTAAGGGATTTCCTTGGGGACGCCCAGGTCACCAGAACTCGTGTTCTCATCGGAAGATTTTCCCTCTATTACTTTTCTAGGGACAACCCAAAATTTGGGATTTTCTTTTACTTTCACTTTCAATGATAATGGCAAACAGGACAAATAGAGAGGGGGAATCTCCTTAATGGGGGCACAGACAGCAATAAAAACTGACAGCTGTTCTAATCGCTCTGCATTCTATCCAAAACAAAAAAAAAAAAAAAGTTTTGCCTTAAGTTATACTTTAAGATGGAATATTCAGATTCTTGCATAAGCTCAAATGTGACTTGCGCCTTTTCTGCTGACCAAGAGATAAGCAGCTGCCTAATCTCATTAAATACATTCATTAGTTCCGTTTCTCTTTGAGCCGCCTAATAATACTCGCCTAAGTACATAAACAAGAGCTTTGATGGCAGAAAATAAAAAGGATGACAAATAACATCGTCTTAGCTGATCACATTATGAGAGACCCAAATAAGGGGGATGTAAACATGTCATCTCTGCGATAATCACGGCCGCCAGTAAACATTGTCTGACCTTATTTATCAAATTGTCTGGGGGAAGAAATATTCATGTTGCCACAACAACCAGTCCAAATCTACATTCTGCAATGTAGAGTCGAAAAAAAGAGAGAAGTTTGTACTGTTAGTCACAGGGCTGCTAGAGACAGAAGAGGATCCAGCTCCTGTGTTTGGCCTTCACCCAAGGCTGAATTTGCCATAATGGAACCTGTGGTCCAACACTGAGAGCAGAAGAGCTAGGGCTTGTATAGATGGGCTAATTAGCATGCTTTTAGGAGAATTTAGCTCGCTTTTGAGGTCAGTTTGAGGATCTTCTTAGTTTCTTCTGATTTATGTAGCTCTCCCCCCAACCCCCCCCCCCCCCATAGGAGCTGCTTGAGTATATTTGGTTCTGTTCTCTACCTCTCAGCCCCAAGAACAGTCTCAGCCCTTCTGGCACACCTGGCAATAATGTTACTACCAACACCACAGTAAAAGGACATGAATTATAGTGAACGCAGAAATTATTTTTACTGTGAAATTAACTGAATAGTAGACAAATATATCTCAAGTAAATCAGTTGTTTAATAATGACAGAAGATTAAGAGAAATAGAACTCAGTGATACTGCCTGGCTGCTTTCAGGGGACTCCTCAAGGCAAATAACCCCAAAACTTTTGATACTAAGTTGCGCTAAACCTCCATATAAAGTGAATCTGTGCGATAAAAAATGATTGTGCTAAATGTCCATAAAGTGAATCCGTGCAATAAAAAATGTATTAGTTATCACACTATAAATAGTTCATTTAATTGAAGATGAGTTTTCAATGTGAGATTGACACACGATACACCCAAGAATTGTGGTGGGAAAAGAGGCAACTTCCACCTCTACACACACTGCCGCTTACCAACTCCAAATGATCTCCTTTTACGGGAGATCACACACGCTTTTGGCTTAATACCCAGCCCGGGCCTTTAAGATGTAAAGCAATGTTACCAGCGTCTTCTCAGGTTTTATCCCTCAAACATGCCAGATGGTCCCCATGAGAAAATAAAAACATTGAAGAGAAAAGTCTAATTGAATTTTCAGGAAGTCCTCTCTCCTTGCTGAAGATCTTGCAGCAAGGAGAGAGGACGTCCTGAATGCCCATAGCCTGCTATCAATGCAGCCTCATCAGTCCACATCAATGCAGCCTCACCATTGGCATCAATGCAGCAGCCTCACCATTGCCATCAATGCAGCAGCCTCCCCATTGCCATCAATGCAGCAGCCTCCCCATTGCCATCAGTGTAGCAGCCTCACCATTGCCATCAATGCAGCAGCCTCACCATTGCCATCAGTGCAGCCTGATCGATGCCCATCTGCAGCCTAGAGGGGAATGATTGATTTGAATAAGGCATAGGATGAGTGCAGCACAGTGTTCTAGTGGTGTAGGCAAAAATAGGCAACATTGTCTGCATGCAGTGTCTTTGTGTCTCTGTAAGATGGGCAAGTGGCCGCTCACCAATAACCTAAATTGTTAGAGGAGGAGGAGGTCGAGGAGAGGCTGTATTTTCAATTTTAAGTGAAGGTCTGCTTTAATCTGGCTTTACATGTGGCAAATTGATTGAGAAATTGAACTTTCAATGTAATTTTTTTGTCAGACTCACAATGCAAGTAAATACATAAAATGGTGGTTTCAGTCAACCGCAAGGAGATAGAATCAACAATTATCCCAATTATATGTGGCGGAAAAATCTAATCAGTTTCTACAAGATTGACACAGTTTCAATTCAATCACAAATTTCCTTCATCATTGAAGCTGGCAATTTATTGCTAAGTTTTGACTTCACAACTGACGGTATTCTGGTGGTCAATTATACTTGTGGGTGGTAAATGACAAAATTTCTAAGATGAGCTTCAGCTTAGAAAAAATAGTGCACAGCATGTCTTTTTCAAAGCATTGGTAAAAGTTTTAGCAGACTTAGGGAAGTTTTCTTGAAGACTTTGAAGCATTCTGCAGCTCCAGGTTGGAGCACATCAATCACAAGTTGTAATGGGAATTCTGGCTGTCACTACAAACAACCTGCTTGTGTTTCATGTAGAGCTAAAGACTACTGAAGCCTATGAAAATCCTGCTGAAAACTACTAGCAGCATGTTCAAAATGACAGCCCGCTTTGGTTCAACATCCTCAAACAAGGGCTGAAAGGTGGTTTTAAAAATGTGTAAAAGGGCCTTAGAGAAGCAACATCACACCTCTAAATTTACAAAATGTGATAGCTTTTCCCTTGGTTTATTTCTGTAATGTCCCCAAACATGAATTTGCAATGCATTCAAAGTAATATTCACTTTGCTAGATGAACAGTCTCTACTTCCTTAGAAATCTAACCCCATTGAATTAGCATAACTGCTAGGTAACTAGCATTTTTAAAAGAAGGTTAGCGATGGCAAATCCCATATTTCATTAAAGTGGAGTTCCAGCTTGTTTTTTTTTTAGTTTTTTTTTTTAAATAGCCACTGTGATGGTCGCTCCTAATTCTATTCATAATGGTAAATGTATCAAATGTCGGTATTATAAATCATGATCTTTTTAAAATAAGCTCACTTTGTTGTCCCCAGCGAGCAAGCTACCATCTTTAGCGTGGGCATCTGAAGCCCACTTGTTCCATCTTCCGGGATACAGCACTGCTGGCTACCCAGCATGCGCCTCCCGATCTCGCGCATGCGCATATAGTACAAAGTGTGGCGCGATGCTGCAAGTGGCAGATGCTCATTGACTTCTGGGATTGATGACACTCATATCCCAGGAGCCAAAGGACGCACAGACATAACATACCTCGCTGGAGGATTCAGCTTAAGTATAAGGTATTTATATTGCTACAAAAAAAAAGTCCAAATAGGTGTCAGAAACTGATCACGAACGGGGGGCGGGGGGGGGAGTGTAAAAAATGCCTGGAACTCTGCTTTAACACATGTTTGTTTTAATCCCATCACTTACAGTAGATAAAGAGTATGTTTATTTATAAAGGTTTAGGCATTAGACCCAAAAGTGGAACTTTAGCCAGGCTATGGACATGCAAATATCTACAAATTTGCAACATAAAAAGGTAAATACGTTTTCTTCACTGGCCTTTGTAACTGCTGCTATCATGGAACAGTTTGTCCTAAACATTTACAATAGAAACACTTTCAGTGGTGTTTTCAGCAGTTGGGCTCATTCTGCTCACCTTTCATGGAGTGACTTGGCTACCTTTCAGCCTACTAATCTCTAATTTAACATCTCTAAGCCTTTTTACCTTAAAGGAACACCTAAAATAATTTTCGTCTTTTGAGGACTCCCTACTAAACCAATTAATCAGGGATGAATGGTCCTTACATTGGTGGTCAGTAGGTAGAATGCAACCCTTACAGTGGAGGTTAGATTCCCACCCTTAAAAAAGGGTTCATGCTACTGGTTTTATCAAGTAGCCTTAGCCCTGGCATTATGCAGGTACCATTAGAATGGAGTCCATCAGCCACAGTTCAAGGTAGCCCTAGCAACCTCTGGAGGAGCCCTAGGGTTCCAAAGAACCCTAGTTGAGAATGACTCCTCTAATAGAAGCACAGAGCAGGTGCATGGGAAGAAGGGAGAGAGAAGATTGATGGTCTTTGACAAATTCACATCATCTGTTACAGACTTTGAGGTTGAACTGCTTCATAGTGGCTATAGCTACAGTGGTCAGTGAGGGCTTACTTAAAATCTCATTTACCAGTTGTATATACCATATTTTTGGCTTGGTCATGGTTATACTCAACTACTAGGATCAGGTATGGCAAAATGGGGATCAAGATTTGATCCTAACAGAGGGTCAGTTGAGACCTAAGATAACACATCCATTTTACTCAGATGAATTATCTGAGTAGCAGACATCAGACTGAAGAGAAATAAATCTCTTAAAAAGCAATGTTTTACCAGGCGGTGTTTACCAATCTATCTAGGTTTCAAACCTTCTTTCATCCACATAGAAATTGCATTTGCGTTCCTATATTTAATAAACACTAAGTCCCTGCTTAAACATTGCGTGGGTGTGTGTTATGCAGCGCATGTAGCTGCCTTCATCTTGGATGAAAAACAAGAAAAATTGGAAGGCTGCAAACTATATTTGTTTAAAAACACAATTAAACTTCAATTATTGGTTAAAAATTAAATGATAAATTGACTTAGGGAATAAATATGAAATTATAGTGAGAATAAATTTTGGGCCTGATTTACTAAACTGTGAACTGGGATTCAGTGAATTTTCAACATTCAATCATATAAAGGAGAGGCTCTATTTTTTTTAAATTTCTCTTGCACTTGAATGAAGGTTCACTTCACTTCATTCCACAGTTTTGTAAATCAAGTTCTTTGTGGATTAGGGATACATTTTATGAAACGTATTTTAAGTGTTGACTAGAGGCAAAAAGCTAAATACACAGTCCAAATGCATATATGTGAACTTTTTAAAGTAGAACTATATGCACATTTTTTCTTTTAATTTTGGATAGAGCAAGGGAGGGTATAACTCCTGTCAGAGGCGTAACTAGAACCTTCAGGGCCCCGGTGCAAGAAACCATGATGGGCCCCCCTGACCCACCCTTCCATCTGAGCCCCAGGCTTCCAATTTTAGGAGAGCGTCCATGGACATCCTCCCAGAACTCTTCTTCCCGGGTGCTCCCTGGGACGTGCATCCAGCGCAATCACAGCGGAACTTTACTATGTGATCAGCTGATCACATGTAAACAGACTTGCTGGTTATCAGCAGTGCAGCTTATTAGTGCCACTTATCAGTGCTCATAACTGCTGCCTATTAGTGCCCATCAATGCTGCCTATCAGTTGCGCCTATCAGTGCTCATCAATCCCGCCTATCAGTGCCCATCAATTCCGCCTGTCAGCGCCACTTATCAGTGCTCATCAATGCTACCTATCAGCGTCTATCAGTGCTCATCAATGCCACCTCTCAGCGTCTATCAGTGCCCATCAGTGCCACCTATCAGTGCTCACCAATGCTGTCTATCAGTGCCACCTATAAGTGCTCATCAGTGCTGCCTATCAGTGTTTATTAGTGCTGCCTATCAGTGCTCAATGCCCATCAGTGCCACCTATCAGTGCCGCCTATCAGTGTCACCCATCAGTGCTCATTAGTGCAACCTATCAGTGCCCATCAATGCTACCTATCCGTGTCTGTTAGTGCTGCCTATCAGTGCTCAATGCCCATCAGTGCCACTTATGAGTGCTCATCAGTGCTGCCTGTCAGTGCAACCTATCAGTGCCTATCAATGCTGCCTATCAGTGCCTATTAATGCTGCCCATCAGTGCTCAATGCCCATCAGTGCCGCCTATCAGTGCTCATAAGTGCAGCCTATCAGTTTCCATCAATGCTGCCTATCAGTGTCTTTTAGTGTTGCCTATCAGTGCTCAATGCCCATCAATGCCACCTATCAGTGCTCATCAGTGCCACTTATCAGTGCCCATCAGTGCCACCTATCAGTGCTCATAAGTGCCGCCTAACAGTGCCCATCAATGCTGCCTATCAGTGTCTATTAGTGCTGCCTATCAGTGCTCAATGCCCATCAGTGCCACCCATCAGTGCAACCTATCAGTGCTCATCAGTGCTCATCGATCAATGCCGCCTGCCTCCTGCTGAGAGTCTCTCATACAGCTCACAGCCGTCATTGACAGTTCTCCCTCTCTCCTCTCTTGCACGGGATGAGAGAGGAAACAGCTGATCTGCTCCATCTCCAATCCACCCCCCCCCCTCTCTCCTGTGTGCTCTGCGGGAAGCGTTAGCTCATTAGCTTTACACTTGACTTCCCGTAGAGCACACAGGAGAGGGGGGTTGGAGATGGAGCAGATCGGCTGTCTCCTCTTTCATCCCGTGCGAGAGAGGAGAAAGGGAGAACTGTCAATGACGGCTGTGAGCTGTATGAGAGACACGCTTTCAGCTCAGAGACCTGTGATGAGAAACCCCGCTGGGGCCCCCTGACAGTGGCGGAATGCCAGGGCCTGGTCGCAAGTGCAACTGCTGTGACTCTGGTAGTTCCGCCATTGACTCCTGACTCTGTGTCCCATTGTGGAGATTTCTTCTTCACCTTCTGTTCCATAGCCAGACAGGAAGTGAGAGAAAAACCCTGCAAATGAAAGGAATTTCTTGGGGACCCCCAGGTCACCAGAACTAGTTTTCTCACTGGAAGATTCAATGATAATGGTAACCAGGACAAATAGAGAGAGGGAATCTCCTTAATGGGGGCACAGACAGCAATAAAAACTGAAAAGTGTTCTTATCCCTCTCCACTCTATCCAAAACAAAACAAAAAAAAAGTGTTGCCTTTAGTTATACTTTAACCACTTCAGCTCCTGGAGGTTTACCCCCCCCCTTCATGACCAGGCCATTTTTAGAGATACGGCACTGCGTTGCTTTAACTGACAATTGCGCGGCTGTGCGACGCTGCACACAAATAAAATTGATGTCCTTTTTTTCCCCACAAATAGAGCTATGTTTTGGTGATATTTGATCACCTCTGCATTTTTTTTTGTGCTACAAACAAAAAAAGGCCAACAATTTTGAAAAAAAACAAAAAGCAATATTTTTTACTTTCTGCTATAAAACACATCCAATAAAAAAAATGCAAAAAATCTAATTTCTTCATCAATTTAGGCCAATATGTATTCTGCTACGTATTTTTGGAAAAACAAATCACAATAAGCATATATAACACGAATGTTATAGTGTCTACAAACTATGGGATATTTTTATGGAATTTTCAGTTATTTATTTTTTTTACTAGTAATGACGGTGATCAGCGACTTATAGCAGGACTGTGACATTGCGGCGGACACATTGGACACTAAGTGACACTTGATACTTTTTTGGTGACCAGTGACACCAATACAGTGATCAGTGCTAAAACACATGCACTGTCATTGTACTAATGACACTGGCAGGGAAGGGGTTAACATCAGGGGGGATCAAAGGGTTAAATGTGTCCCAGGGAGTGCTTCCTAACTGTGTGGGGGGGTGCTTTAACTGTGGGAAGTCAGAGATCCGTGTTCCTGCTTAGCAGAGACACTCAATTTCCATTTTCCCTACTAACACAATCTGATGTTCTGATGTTCTGCCTCTGTCAAAACGATCGGACCCACTGATTGGCTCCTGCTGTGTCCAATCACAGTGGATCGCCAGAAGCGCGCGTGCGTGCCGCAGACCCGGAAGTAAAAATCACGTACCTATACGTGATTTTGTGCAATAGAGCCGCTGTCCTGCTATACATATATGCCTGGCGGTCGGCAAGAGGTTAACTGAAATATTTGTAATTCTGTTCAGCCAGTCCTGAACATCCCTGTGATCCCTGTCAGACAGCGCAGACAGCTTGGGATGGCTGAGCAAAGAGAAGCAATACACAAATGATGACATCCCTCCTCCAATCTGCAAACTCTGTGGAGTTGATTTACTAAAACTGGAACAACATATGGTGTAGCTGTGCATGGTAGCCAATCAGCTTCTAGTAAAGGGCAGACAATAAAACCTGGAAGCTGATTGGTTTCTATGCACGGCTGCACCAGATTTTGCACTCTCCAGTTTTAGCAAATCAATCCCTGTGTGTAATGGTGGCTATGTACTCTTCGATTTTATTATTCAATAAATGTGTGATTCAATTAACCACTTGCCGTCCACCATATAGCAAAATGACAGCAGCAAAGTGGACACACTGCAACTCCGATCTCGGTAAAGAGCCTATGACGGAGACTCTTTACCACATGATCAGCCATGTCCAATCACGGCTGATCACAATGTAAATAGGAAGAGACGTTGATCGGCTTTTCCTCACTCGCGTCTGTCAGACACGAGTAGAGGAGAGCCGATCGGCTGCTCCTCTGATGGGGGGGGTCTGTGCTGATCGATTATCAGCGCAGCCCCCCCAAGGATGCCCACACTGGACCACCAGGGATGCCACCAGGACCACCAGAGATGTCACCACCAGGTATGCCACCCTAGACCACCAGGGATGCCAATCAGTGCCCACAATGGATGCCAATCAGTGCCCACAATGGATGCCAATCAGTGCCCACAATGGGCATCACTGATTGGCAGGCATTATTGTATGGCACTGACTGGCATCCATCAGTACCATTTATTAGTGTACATCAGT
The DNA here is from genome assembly GCF_042186555.1 of Aquarana catesbeiana. Taxonomy (NCBI): domain Eukaryota; kingdom Metazoa; phylum Chordata; class Amphibia; order Anura; family Ranidae; genus Aquarana; species Aquarana catesbeiana. The sequence continues at coordinate 365,147,168 of NC_133329.1, forward strand.
GCCACCTATTAGTGCCCATTCATGCCCATCTGTGCCACCTATCAGTGCCCATCCGTGCCGCCTATCAGTGTCCATCCGTGCCGCCTATCAATGCCCATCTGTGCCACCTTTCAGTGTCCAACAGTGCCAACTATGTGTACCCATCAGTGCTGCATATCAGTTCCACCTATCAGTGCCCATCAGTATCGCCTATCAGTGCTGCATATTAGTGCCCATTATCAGTGCCACCTCATCAGTGCCACCTCATTGGTGCCACCTCATCGGTGCCCATCAGTGCTGCCTTATCAGTGCCCATCAGTGCAGCCCCATCAGTGCTCATCAGTGAAGGAGAAAACTTACTTATTTACAAAGTTTTGTAACAGAAACAAACAAAAAACATTTTTTTTTCAAATTTTTCGGTCATTTTTTTATTTGTTTAGCAGAAAATAAAAATCCCAGAGGTGATCAAATACCACCAAAAGAAAGCTCTATTTGTGGGAACAAAATGATACAAATTTTGTTTGGTTACAGTGTAGCATGACCGCGCAATTGTCATTCAAAGTGCGACAGCGCTGAAAGCTGAAAATTGGTCTGGGCAGGAAGGTGTATAAGTGCTCAGTATTGAAGTGGTTAAACTTAAACCTGACTTCCATTCAGATCAATCGAGGCTCAATTTAGATTGGATTTGATCAAACTGGATCGATCAGCTAGGGTGGAAAATTATTAATCGTTTTGTATCAATCAGCAGCACTGAGATACTTTGTTCATAAATATGACTGTAAATTGATTGAGCAAATTAAGAGATTACATGGTGAAAACAGACATGCGATTGTAAATTTATGATCAAATCCACTTCCTTGCATGTGGCATATCGTTTGAATGGGTTGCCCACTATAGATCAATTATTCCTATGGGAAGAGATTGAACAGAAAAGAAATCAATCAGTTACTGAAGCATGTATTGCCACCATTACATTTATAGCACATGCAAATCTGATTGGATTACAAAGCTGCCCCTCATCTCCCAGTCTTACTTTTTTAGGAGATAACAGAAAGCTGATATAAATACAGATCGAGATACTAAAATATATTTAAGTAAATAAGTGGATTAATTATGGGTCTTTTATAGCTCTCTATAGTTCAAATGTGGCAAACATGACAATTGCTTATGACATACAGTAAAGGGGTAAAGCTCTATTTTCACTTTTCTGAGTGAATGATATGAAACAAAGTAAAAAAGTCACTTTGTAGATTTCTGAGTTTGTACAAATTCACTTTGCAAATACCAACCAATCATCTGTAAACCACATTTAACCACTTCAATACCAGGCACTTTCCCTCATTCTTGCACAGGACAATTTTCAGCGCTGTCATACTTTGAATGACAATTGCGCAGACAAACTAAATTTTCATAATTTTCTTCCTACAAATAGAGCTTTCTTTTGGTGGTATTTGATCACCTCTGGGGTGTTTATTTTTGCTAAACAAATTAAAAAAGACCCAAATTTTTGAAAAAAAAGTTTTTTAATGAGGCGGCAATGATGGGTACTGATGAGTTGGCACTGATAAGGTGGTACTGATGGAGAGGCACTAATATGTAGAATTGATGGGCACCGATAGGCGGCACAGATAGCACTGATAGCCACTGATAGACGGTACTGATAGGTGGCACTGATAGGCGGCACTGATGAGCACTGACAGGCGGCACTGATGGGCACTAATAGATGGCACTGATGGGCACTAATAGATGGCACTGATAGGCAGCACTGATAATGAGGTACTGACAGGTACTGACATTTTTATGGGTACTGACTGGCATCTGATGGGCACTGATTTGCAGCTGTGGTGGGCACCTCTGATGGGAGCTGCGCTGATAATGCACTGATTATTAACGCAGACCTCCCCTCTGACAGGAGAGCTTTCCTGGTTACACACTGTGATCAGCTGTGATTGGTCACAGCTGATCAGGTGGTAAAGAGCCTACCTCATAGGCTCTTTACCACAATCTGAGTTGCGGTGTGTCAGAGTGACACACCACACCACTGATCGCCACGCTGCACGCCCCCAAGTGCGCACGATCGCGGCTTATGCTGCTAGACGTCACATGACATCCACTCAGGATAATGCAACCACCGCCCGGCCGTCATTCTGCTATAGGCCAGTATATAGAAGTCGGTACAACGTCCCCTCATTCATTCATTTAAAACTAAAGGCAAAACGTTTTCTTTCATTTTGGACAGAGAGGATTGGGATTAGAACAGCGGGCAGTTCTTTTTTTTTTCACTTTAATATATATATATATATATATATATATATATATATATATATATATAGTTATTCAAGTTTGGTCAGTGAAAGCATCGATAACAGGCAATATCATCTTCATGGGGCAGTATAAAAACATATCAAATATTAACCAGTGCAATCAGAGTACATAGTGACAACATACAAGAAATCAACTTTACAGATTTTAGATATGATCAAAACAGGACTCTACCTATAAGACATGAGGAGTGGAAGCTGTTAAATTTGTAACCAGCTAATAGGACAGGCTGCCAAAACAAGAACAAATAAGATATATATAACAAGGGGGGAGAGAAATGTACGGGGCTTATGATCCGGGGGCATCCTGGAATTTGGGCTTGCCTAAAGAGTTGGTTACGTCAGCCTGTAGATACCGGTCAGTATGGCAGAACGGTTTCTTATGCAGTGAAATTTTCTCTGGCGAAAAGGAGACAGCTTGCAGTTCTTAATGCTGTCTGTGCCCCCATTAGGGAGATTCACTCTCTCTATTTGTCCTGTTTACCATTATCACTGAAAGTGAAAGGAAAAGAAAATCCCAATTTTCGGGTTGTCCCCAGAAAAGTAATAGAGGGGATATATTTGTAAATAACTCCCATAGTGTCAGAGGCGCAGCGATGGCAGAGGACCGTGTCTTTGTCCCGACTTCTAAATGAATGGAAGCAAGCATTCATTGACGGGCACTGGTGAGGCTGCATTGATGGGCACTGGTGAGGCTGCATTGATGGGCACTGGTGAGGCTGCATTGATGGGCACTGGTGAGGCTGCATTGATGGGCACTGGTGGGCTGCATTTGAGGGGCGCTTCATTAAAAAGGTGGGATATACATGGGCAGGACAAAGGGAGTGGAGTCAGGGGTGGAGCCAAGTGGGGGGGGCGGCAAAATGAGGTTTCACCTAGGGTTTTTAGAAATCCTTGCACCAGCCCTGATAGTGTAGTATGTTCTACTCCACATGTGCAAAACTTAAAATCACATATTGTGCTCACATTTAATTATGTTGTATATGCTCCTTTCTATACACCCTTACCCTCCAAACAATAATGCAAGTCTTTCATCCACCTCAGTTTGCTCCTTTTCTTCAATTATTGACTGTCACCCTTCTTGGGAGGAATCCTTACCTCACACCTCCAAATGGACACCAGGAGCTCCTAAAATGGAAGATTTACACATGTGTGATATAAAAACTATCGGTGCCGATACCGAGCATTTGCATGAGTACTCGTGCAAATGCTCCGATGCTTGACCCGATACCTGGGCAGTCAGCGGTGATCGGTGCGGCGGTGGGGGAGTTACAATCACCGATCTCCCTGTGTGGGGATCTGACAGCCACTTCCCTCCCCCCCCACCTCCACACAGGGAGATCGGTGATTGTAACTCCCCCCAACGCCGCACCGATCATCCCTGACTGTCCCCTGTATCCTCCTCCAGTCCCCCTTCATGTCCTCCTCTGTGTTCTCCGTGTGCTCTGCTCCTCCTCCATTTCTCCCTCCCGTGTCCTCCTCCCTGTTCTCCACCGCTTCCCCCGTGTCCTCCTCTGTGACCTCCTCCCTTTGCTCCTCCGGTTCTCCCTCCCGTGTCCTCCTCCCTGTTCTCCACCGGTTCCCCCGTGTCCTCCCTTGTGCGCTCCTTCCTTTGCTCCTCTGGTTCCCCCTGTCCTCCTCCGGTCCCCCTCTGTGCTCCTCCGCCCTCCCCTGTCCCAGATCTGACAGGATGGAGAGCGCTGGAAGGAGCCGGTACATATGTCATATACCGGCTCCTTTCTTTTCCGAATGGACAGAGAACCTGTGTTTATGATGCTTCAGTTTATGAATGGAGAAGAGCCTCTGTCTCCTGTCCATTCATCTTCAGTGCAGCTGAGGCTGCAGAGATAAATATAGTGTGATACCGCTTTAAAAATGAATCCAATTCCTGTGTTCTACCCACTCACTTTTTTTACAGAATTCTTTTTATCGGAAGCTGAGCAAAAACACTCCAAATGGCCTCCGCAGCACTTTTTGCGTGTGTGATGACATCACTTCCAACATGTTTCGTCCAATGGACTTTCTCCTAGGATGGTCCACCAAAACCATACCATGGCTCCCAGGCCTTGAATTTCATGTTCGATGGTTAACAAATAAATGTACATACAATGTTTGGATGATTATGGATACTAAAATTCTTATTGTTCAAGTAAATATTGATTCACGTCTTAGGGCCAAGTCACAATATGTGCGGTGACAGATGTTTTACTGCATATAACGAATGCCCTATCTAAACGAATAAAACATTACAAATTTATCATAATAAATAACAATAATAATAATGTATTATTATTATTATTATTATGTATTATTATTTAGTTCTGTTCCATTTGTTTAGATGTGGCATTCTTTATTTTGGATAATTCGTAACTTCAGATAAATGTGTATTCGTTACATTCACTAACAGCCAAATTTGAAAGGAAATTCCAATACCTAATATTTAGTTATTATTTTAAATTTTGTTGATTTTCGGATTTTCTTTCGAATTTTCAGATTTTCCTTTCTTATTTTCGGATTTTTGAATTCTCGCATTTTCAAATTTTGAATTTCCGAATTTTCGAATTACTATATTCCGAATTTTTGAATTTCCGAATTTATGAATTTTCTAACCCTTTGGGCTCCTTCTGCTAATTTTTGTGTTAGTAGAAGTTTGGTGAGTGTTGATTCGCTCTTTTTATTTCGCGCTTTTCATTTTGCGCTTTTCAGTTTGCGCTTTTCAGTTCGTTTCTGAACGGCCGTTCGTCAACCAGACATGTTGCGGAATCGGGGGAGATAACGTGTTATTTATTATTGGCCTTGGAGTTATTGGTTTGACCAAAGTCCAGTCCAGGAACAGGAGGAGTTCTTGGACCACAAATTGGTTGCTTTATTAATCGTGACCAGTTATGTCATATGCCTTTGCGGCGGGAGCTCCAGGAGAATAATCCAGATGATTTTCGGAATAATTTTGGAATTATCTCCGGATGACGGACCCCTGCTTTCACCAACTCTTGGCATTGTTGACCCCCCTATATTAAGAAGCAGGACACATGCATGAGGCTTCTATTTTATTTTTGGTTGAATAATAATGATTTGATTTGGTATATTTTCTATATTATATATTTTCTATATTTTTGGATGCATAGAATGCACTTTTTGGTTAAGTTCTATTGGCAGATAGCATGTCTAATTTTATTTGTTTTCTTTTTTTAATGCACAATAAAAAAAATGTGTAGAATAATACTTGTCTATGTGTTTTACTTCAAATGACAGTTTGGGAGTAGGCAGTTACATTAAAAAAAATACAATGTAAAATTGACAAGGGACACCAACATAGTTGTATCTTTGATCTTAAAAACTACGGGATAATGATGTTGTGGTAACTTGCCCAAATAAAAAATAACAAGCATAATAATATTATTCTTGATATCACTAGAAAAAAAAAGCCTTTGAAAATGTGTTTGCAATAACTCCATCAGTATCACCAGCAAAGCAGCTTCATTATTATCCCATTAAAGAAGAAGAGAGTTGTGCGCTGCATTTGGAGATTTCATAATTTGCCACGTCACGAATGTTAATTCTCCATTACGAACGCTAGTTTAAAGACCGACCGCTTCTGGCTCATCCTTGCTTCCGAGCATGTGTGTTTATACTTTGGACTTTTGTCTGATGGACTTGTGTACACATGATCGGAAAATCCGTCAACAGACATTTGTCCGTGGAAAATTTTAAAACCTGCGATCCAACATTTGTCCATGGAAAAGTCGACAACAATTGTCCGATGGAGCGTACAAACGGTTGGATTTTGCCATCACACATTTCCCGTCGGAAAGTCTGATCGTGTGTATGGGGCTTAAAATGGTTGTAACTCATTTACAACCACTTTATACTACAGGTAAGCCTATAATTAGGCATTACCTGTAACTACACTGGATAGCTCCTAAACCTGCACGGTTTAGGAGCTATCCCTGTATTTGCATGTGCCAACGTCATCGGCACATGCGCACTTAAACAAATTGAAGCAACGGCACGTACGTGCCGTTGCTTCAGTTGTACTGTACCGTTACCGTCATCTCCCGCTTGCATGCGGGAGAGTGACGTCATCGCGGCTCTGGCCAATCACAGTGCCTGAGCCGCGGAAGCAACCCCCGGGGAGATGTCGGCCGCTGGAGCGGTGAACGAGGACCGCTGTGGGGGCTTCAATCTCAGGTATGTAATTCATAATGAGCTAGTATGCTATGCATACTAGCTCATTATGCCTTTATCTTGCAGTTTTTTTGTTTTTTTTTGGAATTGTTAAAAAGGGTTTACAACCACTTTAAGTGTCCATGCACACATAGGCTGTTATCATCAATTTTTGGCTGGGGCATTTTTTGGCTTTAAAAAAAAAAAAAAAATAGTGGGTTCTGAGAGGAGTTTTCAGTCAAAAACCATTAACACGGAAAACTGCTTAAAACCGCTAATAAAAGCTAAAAACGCTATTGCAAAAACGTTGAAACACTTTGAAAAACTCACTGCAAAGCTATGACGTTGATAAGGAGAAAGGAGGGTGGGACTTTATATGAAGAATGCATCCCTGGAGAAATCACGATACATATGAAAATGGGCAGTACTAGGTATATTAAAACTATGGGCATTGATAACAACATTACAAGGCAACAATTAGTAGTCAATGGTTTATTGATGTAAAAAATGGTAACAGTAGTGGTAATGATACCATAATAAAATAATGACATAATAAATTCATAATGTTACCATGATGAAATAATGATATGATAAGTTCATAATGTTAAATATTATATAAAAACAAAGTACATTGGGTAGATAGGTGTAACAATAATAATGACAACAACATTAATAGCATAATGAGTTCATATCATGCACATCATAGAGAGCCATTTTCATAGAAGCGTGTCTCCCTGGTAGAGAGCTGTGTCTAGATATGTTGGTACGATCCAATTGGTAAGTATGGTAAGTATTGATAAAGTACAGTATGAACGAAAGGGCATCTATTGGCTCTACGCGTTTCGTGGCGACTGCCACTCTTCAGGAGCAAGTATGAGGTGGATGTCTGTATGTATTAAAACACATAGTTAATTTATAGGGTAAACTAAAGTAATCATTGTTTTGGATAGGAAAAGGAGAGGGGGAATAACCCCAATTTACCACAACTACTTACAGAGATGTCAATGGGACTAGGTGAAGGCATGAAGGGCCGGAGGGCTGACCGGATGTAGACATCAGTCCCGGGAGCTGAGGTGGACAAACCCGGGCGTAGATGTATCGCCAAAAGGAGAAAATGTTCCCCAGGGAGGGGCCCCCATAGGTAGAAAGGAAATAGTGTAGCACGAGAGTGTAGCTGTCTGTGAAAAAGGAAATATGAGGTGAAATGAAAGAGGGGTATGACAATGGATGTGTTGCTAAAAGAAGACCAGTAATGAAAAAGATATTAATAGAACAAGTTATATGACAGAAACCATCCAGTGGTAATAGTGTCATGAAAAATACCTATGGTGCAGAGTATAGGGGAAAATTGGTGACAAAAGTGAATGGGAAAGAGTAAATGCTAGTAAAACCCAATACTGGGGTATGGGTACCCAAGATAGAGACAATTTAGAGCAAAAACGTGGTAAAACAAGATAAGATGTAAACAGGGGGGACAAAAAAGATACCTGGTTTGCAGTGAAATTTGATTAAATCCAAAGTACGTCGTAACCATGGGGGTAACAGACCCTAGAAGGGAGCAAATATCTACTGAGAGGAGTATATATACACTCCAATGAAGGGGGGAGTGTCCACCAACGTCACGCTGGCGGCCAATGAGGGGAGAAGGCGCCAAAACGGCGAGCGGCAACCGCCATCCCCGTCTGGCGCCAATCACCTCGTGGAGGGCGTAGGATGTAAACACAGCGTCGCCGCGCTGACGTCACAAGGTATGCGACGCAGCGCAGGCGGCGTTGAAAGCGTGACGCCGATGCGCAATCGGGCGCCCACCCAATACCCGAACGACCCGGAGAGGGAAGAAGGGGGAGGGGGAGGGCCCCAGGAGCGCATCGCAGCTCCCGGAACTGGGCAGGCCCCGGCCGGAATATACCAGCCCTGAACGTAACCCAGCCTAGTACCCATAGCACCCCAAGTAGCCATAACAACATGGTAAACAGCAAAGCTCAGCTCCTAAAAACCTATAGTATTATGTATCTCTCAATGATAAGTAAAAGCAATGTGTTTAAATATACAAGACCTAAGTAACCGTGACAATGGAAAGTACCAGCGTAAATGTATAAGGGTAGGGTGCATGCTTCCATCCCTGTTGTATATATGCAAAACAAAGAGCAAAGAGCAACCAATTGGGACTTTATATGAGAACGCAGGGCTACCACCGCCAAGCGCCTCCATCCCTGTTAATTGATAAGGAGAAAGGAGGGTGGGACTTTATATGAAGAATGCATCCCTGGAGAAATCACGATACATATGAAAATGGGCAGTACTAAGTATATTAAAACTATGGGCATTGATAACAACATTACAAGGCAACAATTAGTAGTCAATGGTTTATTGATGTAAAAAATGGTAACAGTAGTGGTAATGATACCATAATAAAATAATCATATGGAAAAATGCAGCGCATATACAAATGAATATAGGTCTTTAAAATGGTGAAACAATCAAGAAATAACTAATTGACCACAGGTGCCTTGAAACACAAACGTCCATAGATGGATGTGAATGTCCAACCGCACAGGAGGTATAAGTACTCCAAGGGGTGGTGATGGTCTGATGGTTGTCAGAAAACACCTGGCATCATACAGCGACTTCCCAACCGAGAAACCGGGTCCCAATGGGTCATTCAGAGAAAGTGCAAAAAAGCCTCTTACCAGATCCTGTGGATTCCCATGTCAGCGACAGGGAATCGCATGCGCAGTTTGTCACAAATGACGTGGAATGGGAGCTCAGGAATCGCCAATCTCTTGGATGGTGGTCTGTATGGATCTCGGCCGGCAACCGGATGGGTCCTCACAACGAACCGTCCTCACACCGAACCGTCCCAGCGTGCATCAGAAGTTTCACAAACGGTCCCCCAAAAGGAGCAGTTGGAGGGACTGGATCTCATGCGATAAATGTGGAAACAAAAAGAATGTGCCTCCACATGGTGCAGATAAAAAAGGGTGTTTTTATTGACAAAAACAACCATACACAAATAAAAGCGTGATCACGGTGGATAAAAACAAATGGGCAACAAAGAGAGTGGTGTATGTACCCGACGCGTTTCGACCTAGGGGTCTTCAACAGGGGCATAGACCACTCACTCCAAGTTGCCAAATATATATAGTAAAATTATTTAGAGAAGGACCAATCACAAGGGCTGAAAAACCAGGAGATTGGATTGGGTGAATACAATCACATGACTTGCTTGAATGTCTAGACATAAAGATCATACACAATTTCTATATAAATAAATGAATGACATTAAGGTGAAGCTCAGGAGACTGTATAAAGGTCTACAAGCAGAAAAATATATCACTCTATGATCTCTCTAACAAAAATAAAGCATTTAAAGATTAAATGAAAACAGCACTCCTCTGCTGACAGTCCGGCAGAATGTACCGCCCTGTCAGCCAGAGGAGCCAATCCTCAATAAGAAGACAAAAGGTGTTAAATAAAGCTGACCAATAGGCCGCTATGTATGAGCCGGCCTCTATCCCTGAACGCCCACATGACCAGTCTGTGTAGGAAATGACGTCAGAGGAGCCAATCCTCAATAAGAAGACAAAAGGTGTTAAATAAAGCTGACCAATAGGCCGCTATGTATGAGCCGGCCTCTATCCCTGAACACCCACATGACCAGTCTGTGTAGGAAATGACGTCACGTCTGTGGGCGTGTCTGACGTCTCCCTCTCACATGACTCACTGGGCCAATCAGAGAGCAAACATCCCACAGCAGAGTTGAGTGGGATATTTGCTCTCTGATTGGCCCAGTGAGTCATGTGAGAGGGAGACGTCAGACACGCCCACGGACGTGACGTCATTTCCTACACAGACTGGTCATGTGGGCGTTCAGGGATAGAGGCCGGCTCATACATAGCGGCCTATTGGTCAGCTTTATTTAACACCTTTTGTCTTCTTATTGAGGATTGGCTCCTCTGGCTGACAGGGCGGTACATTCTGCCGGACTGTCAGCAGAGGAGTGCTGTTTTCATTTAATCTTTAAATGCTTTATTTTTGTTAGAGAGATCATAGAGTGATATATTTTTCTGCTTGTAGACCTTTATACAGTCTCCTGAGCTTCACCTTAATGTCATTCATTTATTTATATAGAAATTGTGTATGATCTTTATGTCTAGACATTCAAGCAAGTCATGTGATTGTATTCACCCAATCCAATCTCCTGGTTTTTCAGCCCTTGTGATTGGTCCTTCTCTAAATAATTTTACTATATATATTTGGCAACTTGGAGTGAGTGGTCTATGCCCCTGTTGAAGACCCCTAGGTCGAAACGCGTCGGGTACATACACCACTCTCTTTGTTGCCCATTTGTTTTTATCCACCGTGATCACGCTTTTATTTGTGTATGGTTGTTTTTGTCAATAAAAACACCCTTTTTTATCTGCACCATGTGGAGGCACATTCTTTTTGTTTCCACATTTACCGCATGAGATCCAGTCCCTCCAACTGCTCCTTTCGGGGGACCGTTTGTGAAACTTCTGATGCACGCTGGGACGGTTCGGTGTGAGGACGGTTCGTTGTGAGGACCCATCCGGTTGCCGGCCGAGATCCATACAGACCACCATCCAAGAGATTGGCGATTCCTGAGCTCCCATTCCACGTCATTTGTGACAAACTGCGCATGCGATTCCCTGTCGCTGACATGGGAATCCACAGGATCTGGTAAGAGGCTTTTTTGCACTTTCTCTGAATGACCCATTGGGACCCGGTTTCTCGGTTGGGAAGTCGCTGTATGATGCCAGGTGTTTTCTGACAACCATCAGACCATCACCACCCCTTGGAGTACTTATACCTCCTGTGCGGTTGGACATTCACATCCATCTATGGACGTTTGTGTTTCAAGGCACCTGTGGTCAATTAGTTATTTCTTGATTGTTTTACCATTTTAAAGACCTATATTCATTTGTACATGCGCTGCATTTTTCCATATGCCTATTTTGTTGTTTTTGTCAAACTGTATGCAGCAGCTTTCATTCATTTTACTGGTTAGCGCGGTGTTTTCTATTTACCTCTGACATAATAAAATAATGACATAATAAATTCATAATGTTACCATGATGAAATAATGATATGATAAGTTCATAATGTTAAATATTATATAAAAACAAAGTACATTGGGTAGATAGGTGTAACAATAATAATGACAACAACATTAATAGCATAATGAGTTCATATCATGCACATCATAGAGAGCAATTTTCATAGAAGCGTGTCTCCCTGGTAGAGAGCTGTGTCTAGATATGTTGGTACGATCCAATTGGTAAGTATGGTAAGTATTGATAAAGTACAGTATGAACGAAAGGGCATCTATTGGCTCTACGCGTTTCGTGGCGACTGCCACTCTTCAGGAGCAAGTATGAGGTGGATGTCTGTATGTATTAAAACACATAGTTAATTTATAGGGTAAACTAAAGTAATCATTGTTTTGGATAGGAAAAGGAGAGGGGGAATAACCCCAATTTACCACAACTACTTACAGAGATGTCAATGGGACTAGGTGAAGGCATGAAGGGCCGGAGGGCCGACCGGATGTAGACATCAGTCCCGGGAGCTGAGGTGGACAAACCCGGGCATAGATGTATCGCCAAAAGGAGAAAATGTTCCCCAGGGAGGGGCCCCCATAGGTAGAAAGGAAATAGTGTAGCACGAGAGTGTAGCTGTCTGTGAAAAAGGAAATATGAGGTGAAATGAAAGAGGGGTATGACAATGGATGTGTTGCTAAAAGAAGACCAGTAATGAAAAAGATATTTATAGAACAAGTTATATGACAGAAACCATCCAGTGGTAATAGTGTCATGAAAAATACCTATGGTGCAGAGTATAGGGGAAAATTGGTGACAAAAGTGAATGGGAAAGAGTAAATGCTAGTAAAACCCCAATACTGGGGTATAGGTACCCAAGATAGAGACAATTTAGAGCAAAAACGTGGTAAAACAAGATAAGATGTAAACAGGGGGGACAAAAAAGATACCTGGTTTGCAGTGAAATTTGATTAAATCCAAAGTACGTTGTAACCATGGGGGTAACAGACCCTAGAAGGGAGCAAATATCTACTGAGAGGAGTATATATACACTCCAATGAAGGGGGGAGCTATGACGTTATTTTAATGTCCAGTGTGCATGAGGCCTTAGTCTTTCCTGCTTTTTGAAAAATTATTATAAATAAAGAATGCAAAAAAAAATAAAAAAGGAGCGTTTTATGTACAAACATTCCTATATCCTCCACACAACCCAGATGTTTCTTAATGGTACCAAAGGAACTTTCATTTCAGACCTTACACTTGTCTGTTGAAGAAGGGGCCCCCCGGAGTTCAAAGCAAAGTTGGGTTGGGTAATTCGATCTTTGCACCTTTGACTAGTTTACTCTCCTTTAAAGGGCCAATGGGGGAGAATTACCAAAGCTGGAAAGTGCAAAATCTGGAGCAGCTGTGCTTGGTAGCCAATCAGCTTCTAACTTCAGCTTGTGCCAATAAAACCTGAAGCTGATTGGTTTCTTTGCAGAGCTGCACCAGATTTTGCACTCTCCAATTTTAGCAAATAATCCCCAATGTCACTGTGTCAATGCAAAGTGACTCTGGAAGCAAGAAAATCCCGGACTGCCGCACTCTGGAAACGGACATCTTTATTTCATAGATAAAAACCAACAATAGCCATCAGAAATCTGATCGGAGGATAGTGTAAGCTTACACTATCCTCTGATCAGATTTCTGATGGCTATTGTTGGATTTTATCTATAAAATAAAGATGTCCGTTTCCAGAGTGCAGCAGTCTGGGATTTTCTTGCTTCCATAGACTTGTGCACAGTCTGCACCTGACATTCATCGAGGGTGGAGGTTTCTCCTACGATCCGTAAGGCTTGGAGAGCGGCATCTCCTTTCTATCAAAGTGACTCTGGGGTTGATTTACGAAAGGCAAATAGACTGTGCCCTTTTGTGTGTCTAGTTGCACTCTGCAAGTGAAGTTGCTCCAGAGCTTAGTAAATGAGGGAGAGCTCTGCTGATGTCCATCATCCAATCACGTGAAAGCAAACATTTTTTTTAGAAACAAAAAAAGAATTGCGCTAAAAATATAAAAATGAATGTGTAAATGCATGACACAGTAATGGATGAGACCAATTGATAGACTAAAAACATTCAATATATGATGGCCTCAATATGGCGGCATCCAGTATCGATCACCCATGCAACATAAGTCAATACAGTCTCAATATGTGGTGGTATCTGTGTATGACCGCCCGTGTAGAAAAAAGAAGTCCGTGTAATAAGTGATATTCACTCCGTGAAAAGCAATCCACCACCAGGAATGGAAGGGGTTACTCCTTAACGGAAAACCATGATCCCCCACTACAGAGGATCATAGCTAGCAAACAGCTGAAACTTGAACCTTGCATCAATATCGATCTACGAGGTCATCCGATCGTCAGATGTTGTAAACCGGCTCATAGGAGAAGTATACCATGTAACAAAGATGGAACTTGGTACAATGCTTTTTCAGCAGCTCTGTGTCCGGCTATAGCAGCATGTGTGGTCCCAGCAGCTAGAGGGGGGTTCTTAGTTGAACAAATGGCGTTCCTCTTCTGAGGGATCTTTAATGTAACATTTATATGGTAAATCTAGATCACTGGTAAGTGCACATATGATGTGAGCTTAAGAGGATGGATCTGTGCTTAGAAATAGGCACCGCCGCCTTATAGTCCTAGTAATTAGTCTATAGAACCTTTAAATCAGGAGTAAGGATTGTTTATTTCAAGTGACTGTCAGCAGAAAAAGAAACTTGATAGAAGTTTTAAGTGCAGCAGCACAGTAACATAGCAGATGACAAAACAGAACCATCAGGATAGATGTGGTAATAAGCTGTATGTGGATCCAGAGACGAAACGCCGTCTGGGAGAGATACCATCAAAATTTTAAATTTTTTTTTCCAAACATTTTTTCTTACATTTTCCTTGCATGAGATTGGGTATTCTCTGTAAAGTGAAGCTTTAGCTCAGTTGCTAAGCTCTGGAGCAACTGCACTTGTAAAAGTTCACAGTCTTTTTGCCTTTAGTAAATCAACCCCATTGTCTGTGTACAGCCTCCCCCCACCCCAAACCAATGTACTCACTGTACTCACCTTATCATTGCTTCCCTACTGCTCCTTTTTTTATAAATGGAGCTGCAAAATGACCCGTGCATTCAAATACGGGAGAGAATGGGACTTCCTCTAATGATGCAGTGCCTGGGACCTGTCACATGGTGAGTGGTTGGTGTGACTGATCCCTCTAAGCTGCCCTATCGGGTATTTTTGACTTGAGGCAGCTGCAATAGAGGGGGGAATAGCAGATGATCACTGGATAGGTGAATATCTGTCAGTGAGGGATGGATTTACACAGTGACTGTAACTCTGTATACAAACAAAAATTCTGGTCATGGGACTTTAAATGAGGCATATCACAAAATAAAATTACAAAAATAGAAAATGTGTTATAAAGTTTATTCAAAAATTCATTGTAAAAGCACATTTCATGTTTAGCGAAATACATGGTACAGAATAAAAATTTATTGATGAACATAATTAAGAACTAACAGATGGCACATGATTATTATAATAAATTCATTAAAATTAATTTAAAATGAAAATTAATATTAATAGACAAATGCATGATGGATATAAAATGTAAGGATCAGACTGTCTTGACGTATAGTAACTCTACGCGTTTCGTGGCTCATGTCCACTAAGGGGTATGTTGCCAAAATTCTCTGTAAATATAAGTGATTAAATAAAAGATGTGTAGAGGTGAAAATCCCTATTTGGGTAACAAAAAAAAAAATATAGCAGAGCCCAGAAGTCTGATACTCACATGTCAGCTCAGAAAAAATCCAGCCTACAAGATGGATGTGAGGGTTGCCAATGAAAAAGTCTGACCCGGGGCTGAGGCAGGAACATCCCACCGGGACCAGGGGAACAGCACAGGAACCGGCCAGGGGGAAGGAGTGATCCATGTATGGAAAGCAGAAAAACACATCTGACTAACACTGATCTGAAAAAAACATAGTAAAAAATATGTGATTGAGTATGGGTTGGTAA
This sequence comes from Aquarana catesbeiana, assembly GCF_042186555.1. Taxonomy (NCBI): domain Eukaryota; kingdom Metazoa; phylum Chordata; class Amphibia; order Anura; family Ranidae; genus Aquarana; species Aquarana catesbeiana. The sequence continues at coordinate 365,162,737 of NC_133329.1, forward strand.
AACGAACAGTGTGTAAATATCTGACAAATGTGCTCCTACTGACCAAGGACAGTCGTGAAGGTGTAAATAGGGGCGAACAAGAAAAAATGTGATAAAGAAAGAAAAAAGAAACGGATGAATAGTGCCATCAATGGACATCCTGGGGAGAGATAGTAAAAGTGAAGGTGAAAATGAATAAATAAATAAATAAATGGAGTCACAAAAGTCAAAAGACCACTGACATGGTGCGAAAAAAGATGGATTTACACAGTCACTGTCACTTTGTCCTGAATAGCGAAAGTAGAATATCTCTTTAACAGTTTTTGTGTATGTATTGTATATGGAGCTTTACAAACACTGTATCTGCCTTATCGATTGTGTGCTAAATTTTGTCCAGGTATGAAGGTATTAAAATAAGGAAACACATTCATTTTCATCTCTTCTGCTCAGCACTGTTTTGCAAAATCTAATTTAAAATGATAAAAGTAAATTGGAATATTATTAAACTTTAATAATGCATTCAGAATAGAAATGAATGTGATGTTTTAGTATTCAAAGGTGACTTATGCTGCGCTCTCGCTTATGATTAAAGCGTAATTGGACAGCTGATTTCC